>NW_006922597.1:307756-310219 GCF_000298275.1 Orycteropus afer afer
CAAACAAAAACACCTCTTAGCACGGAGGAATAGGATAGAATTCGTTTAACTTGGTAAAACCTATAGAAACCTACAACAAATATTCTTAACAGGGAAAAAAACAGTGGAATTTCCTGTAAAATATGCAACAAGATAAGGATGCCTACTATCACCTCTTCTATTTAACACTGTACTGGAGGTCCTGGTCATTTCAGTCAGGAGAGAAAACTGAAGGCATAAAGATTGAAAAGAAAAAATGTTATTATTTATAGCTGATACGGTTTTCAACATAGAAAACACAAAAGAATCTACAGATAACTTGTAAAAAGTATAAAAAATACCATTCTCCAATAAAAGGAATCAGGGCACCTTGGAAAGATGGTTGATTCTAGGGCTGGGACAGGATAATACAAGATGAACCTACATCTTGTTAGTGCCAAAAAGTAAGGAAGTGCTCAAAAACAGAAGGATAGAGGCATGTTAAAGGGACATGGGTGCCAACCTGAAAGAGCCCCCAGTGGCCAAAGCTGTTAACTATTTGAGCAAGAAAACCACATAACATGATTATAACTCAAATTATCAAATAAACATGTATGCACTCATACTGATACAAACAAATAAATAAATGGAGAAAAACAGACAAATCTTCCTTACAGAATTCCAAATAATGTTGTGGATACAACTCCTTCCAGGAAGTAGAGTTTCTTCCCACTTACTCCCCTTGGGAATGAGCTAGATTCTTCCAAGGGACAGAGTATGGAAAGGCAACTTTCCAGTGCAGTATGGAAAACAGCAACTTTACAGTGGAGAAACATGGCAAAAACTACCTTAACAAAGTGATGAATGTTAACACCACCAGTGATATCATATACCCCAGTATTATGTGATAAGAAGGGCACTTTACCTCTGTGGTGTGCTTTCTAAAACAACCTTAAAATAATACAAACTGAGGTGCATTCTACAAAGTACTTGACCAATATTCCTCAAAACTGTCAAGATAATAATAATAAAAAAAGTAAAGTCAGAGGACACCATGGAGACTACAGAGACAACAAAATGCAATGTGGTATCCTGAATTGGATCTTGGACCAGAAAAAGAAGTTTATGGGAAAATTGATAAAATTCAAATAAAGTTTGAATTTTAGTGAAGAGTAACACACAATGGTTGCTTCTTAGTTTTGACAAATGTACTGTGGTGAAGAATATACAGGAACTCTTTGTACTAACTTTTCTGTAAATCTGAAATTATTCTAAAATAAAAAAGTTTACTTAAAATAATAAAAGAGGGTAATAAGGTTAGGCTATAATGTCAATAAAAAAAATCAATTTCATTCTATGCAAAAGAGATAAAAATCCCATTTAAACTGTACACCAATGTTCATTGAATCACTTATAACTATAGCCAAAAGGTGGAAACAAAAATGTGCATTAACAGAGGACTGGATAAATTGTTGTATATACATAAAGGGAGCTCTGGTGGCATAGTGCCTAAGGCATACAATGGAATATTATTCAGTCATAAAGAGAAATGAAGTCCTGATGGATGCTACAACATAGATAACCTAGAAAACATTATGTCGAATGAAATAAGTCGGTACCAAAAGGACAAATACCATGAGCTCATTTATATGAAATAATAAAAAATATGGAAATGAAAGATTATTTATGGTTACCAGTAGAGGGAGAGGGGGGAAAAGGGGAGTTTTTGTTTATGGGACACTGAGTTTATGTTAACAATGGCAGAAACATGGATTAACCTAGAAAACATTATGTTGAATGAAATCAGTCATAAAAGGACAAACACAGTATGGTCTCACTTATATGAAACAATAAAATATATAGAAATAAAAGGTTAATAGTGGTTATCAGTAGTAGGAGGCAGGGGAAAGGAGGATTTCTTTTTTTTTTTTTTTTGCTTCAGGGACATTGAGCTTACAATAATGGTGGTAGAAGAATTTGGAAAAGGATATTGATAAAGGTTGTACAACATGAAGAATGCAATGAATGTCACTGAATTGTACATGTGGAAATTGTTGAACTGGGAAGGTTTTGTTGTGAGTATTTCCATCACACAAAAAAAGAGATACCATTTCTTATAGCAGCAAAAACCATAAAGTATCAAAGAATAAATCTAACACAAGATATGCAAGACCTTACACAGAAAATTAAAGTTATACCAAAAGATCACAAGGTGGAAAATACAGAACAGAATTTAAAATGTCATGAAATCCAGATTTTCTGGAGCCATGGAAGCTGAATGAACCCCTGAAACTACTGCCCAGAGATGATCTTTAAACCTTAAACCAAAAATATTCCTTAAAGTCTTCTTAAAGACTTAAATTCACACAATGGAATAGTATGCTACATTAAAGAACAAGGAGGGATACGTGAATCATCTCACTATGTGGATGAACCTGGAGGACATTATGCTGAGTGAAATAAGTCAATCGCAGAAGGACAAGTACTGTATGAGCCCATTACTGT
>NW_006922597.1:334001-335032 GCF_000298275.1 Orycteropus afer afer
AGATGAGTTGTGAGATGACATCAAGAACATCATACATGAAGAAAGCAAATGGTCATTGAAAAGACAGAAAAGGAAGAAAAGACCAAAATGGATGTTAGAAGAGACTCTGACACTTGCTCTTGAATGGAGAGTAACTAAAGCAAATGGAAGGAATGATGAAAGAAAAGAGCTGAACAAAAGATTGTAAAGGGCAGCTTGGGAAGACAAAGTAAAATATTATAATGAAATGTGCAAAGACCTTGAATTAGAAAACCAAAATGGAAGAGCAATTCTCAAGCTTACAGAACAGAAGAAAAACTTTATGCTCCAGATTGCAATGCTGAAGGATTCTATGGGCAAAATATTGAATCATGCAGGAAGGATCAAGAGAAGATGGAAGGAATACACAGTCACTGTACCAAAAAGAACTGGTTGACATTCAACCATTTCAGTAGGTAGCATATGATCAGGAACCAGTGGTACTGAAGGAAGACATCCAAGCTGCATCAAAGGAATTGGCCATAAACAAGGCTCCAGGAATTGACAAAATAGCCACTGAAATCTTTCAACAAATGGATGCAGCACTGGAGGCACTTACTTTTTTATGCCAAGAAATATGGAAGACAGCTACCTGGTCAACCGACTGGAAGAGACCCACAATGGTGTCCATTCCAAAGAAAGGTGATTCAACATGTGGAAAAAAAATTAAGCTTTGAATTTTGTTGTAAAATTTTGCAAGTAAAATTTTGCTGAAGATAATTTAAAAATGGTTGCAGCAAGATATTGACAGGGAACTTCCAGAAATTCAAGCTGGATTCAGAAGAAGACATGGAATGAGGGATGTCATATGATTCTTGGCTGAAAGCGAAGAATACCAGAAAGATGTTTACCTGTGTTTTATTGACTATGCAAAGGCATTCAACTGTTTGAATCATAACAAATCATGGATAACATTGTGAAGCATGGGACTGCAGAACACTTAACTGTGCTCATGAGGAACACGTACATAGGCAAAGAGGCTGTCATTCGAACGTAACAAGGGGATACTACAT
>NW_006922597.1:336393-338644 GCF_000298275.1 Orycteropus afer afer
GGTTTCCGAGGCAGTATCACTACGGAAGTAGGATTGCCCAACCTTCCTTCCAAGGAGTGGCTGGTGGGTTTGAACCGCCAGCCTTCTGGTTAGCACATTACTTATATAAGTAAAATCTTTAGTAAACTTTAAAAAGAGAAAAAGCCACAAACTGAGAGAAGATATCTAACAAATGTAACTGACAAATGATTATTATCCAAAATAATTAAAGACCATCTACTGGTCAACAAGAAAGTGATAAAAAGCCCACTTAAAAATGGACAAAAGACATTAATAGGCATGTCACAGAAGAGGAAACACAGTCAGTCAATAAACATGAAAAGATGCTCAGTCACATTAGTGACTGAGAAAATGGTAATTCAAGTCCACAGAGGTATTATTTTACACTTAAAATAATGACAAAAATTAAGAAGTTTTTGTTGGTGAGGGTGTGGATCAATGGGATTTCTTATACACTTCTGAAAGGACTGTAAATTGGCACCATTCATTTGGAATACAGTTTGGTATAATCTTGTTGAGTGGATCATTTACATGTCATATTAACTAGCAATTCCATCCCTAGGTATATAACCTATAAAAATAGGTATACGTGTGTACCAGGAGAAATAAACAAGAATGTGCATAAAAGCAGGGTTCATAAGAGCAAAAATCTGTAAACAACTTAAATGTCCATCAACAGATAAAAACAACCTAATGTCCATCAACAGATAAATAGATAAATAATTTGCTTCATGGTTGCCCAATAAAATACACAGCACTGAGAATGAACATCTCATAGTGACTCATAGCAACCCTATAAGACAGAGTAGAACTGCCCCACGGGGTTTCCATGGTTGTAAATCTTTGCAGAAGCAGATCACCTCACCTTTCTCCCACAGAGTGGCTGGTGGGCTTAAACCTCCAACTTTTTTGGTTAGCAGCCAAATGCCTTAACTGCTGTGCCAGTCAGTATGAGTTGAAACTGACTTGATGGCACTGGGTTTTTTGTTTTAGGAAAATGAACAAACTATGTTGTTGTTGTTGTTATGTGCCATCGAGTCGGACCCAACTCATAGTGACCCCGCCTTGGGTTTCCGAGGCAGTATCACTACAGAAGTAGATTGCCCAACCTTCCTTCCAAGGAGTGGCTGGGGGGGTTGAACCGCCAGCCTTCTGGTTAGCAGTCAAATGCCTTAGGCACTATGCTACCAGAGTTCCCATGGGATAAAGGGGGATTTTAAAAATTTTTTAAAAGATGGAGTAATGGGAGACCAATGGAATGGTAGATTGAGAACCTTGATGAACCTGAGTTCTCTAAAACAATGAAAATACAGGCAAAACAACTAAAACCAACCATTTTAGAACTCTGGCAACTAACCAAAGCCATAGAATGAACTAAAAAATTACCTATCCAAGAGAAACTACTGACTCTCAGTAAAACAGTGGGGTCTTTAACATTTTAACTTGTGGCTATTCTCATCCTAATTCTTCTCCAGCTCAGTGGTTCAGTAGCCAAAACCAATACCATTGTAGAAAATGAAGAGATCTGACTGTGAAATTGTTTTGATTCAGAATTTAAAAGGAAATTTTGGAGAATTAGATAATCATAGGCAAGTTTGGAAAGCTCTGACATATTCCTAGGGGTCTAAAGGGCTGTGTACATAATCATGGCTGTGCACATACTCAGTGAAGACCTGGAAAATAAGAGGATCCCAGTCACTCACTTCTGGCTGACCATGAGGCCCTTTGCAAGTAGGAGGTGAAAACTAAGGTTGTCTTGTAAACTGGCTGAAGTTTAAAGATGACCCTTTTCATACAACACAGCTCCTCTTAACAAACAGTAGAAGACATATAGGCAAGACATTTAAGGAAATATTCCGATTAATCATTGGCCAATAACCAAATTATAATTACCCAGGTTTGATCCCTAAGAAGCCAGCCTTAAGAATAAAAACAAGAACTTAATAATAATAATAATAATAATAATAAAAAGCTAGTGAACTCAGGGACCACACACTGCAAGGAATCTACAGAATTTGTCCAGGAAAACTGCTAAACAAATAAACAGAAACAAGAAACAACAAAAAATACCACTAAGAAAAAATAAACCCACAGCAACAACAAACCTTGGGGATGGAGGAATCTGATACCAGAGTTATTAGAATAGCTTATATAAAATGTCCAGTTTTAACAACAACAACAACACACACACACACATATTTTATATATATATATATTTATATTTATATTTATATATACACATATATATAGT
>NW_006922597.1:340174-341297 GCF_000298275.1 Orycteropus afer afer
GCAGGGTAGTAAATTACAAGGTATGGCTTTTCTAGTCATAGTCTTTGTAACTCTCCCTTTGCTGTAAGTAGCTGACTGGATAACAGAGAGCATGTAAGTCTGCCTTCAGCCGACACTTGATTGGATATGTTAAAAGGGGAAATAGAATTTGCCCAAAAGAAACACAGGCTTTTTGTTCCAAGTCCCGTGTGTAGAATATAGGGGCCTTAGGTAGAAAACCTGAGCCCCATCCAGAACTACTGAGAGAACAGAAGATCTGCATGTGAAGACAGGACCTACGGAGAAAAAAATGACTTTGGCTTTTTGGATTTCGAGCAAGCAGTTAGGTTTTGGGTACATCGAGGCAGGAAAGTCATGGTCCATGAGAGAAACCCCTCTCAGGACTGGAAGTTAAAGGAAGCCAGTAGTAGGCTTGCATGCTGCTCGCTTGTGACCACCCGAGTCCACCTTGTGGAAATGGGGGAAGTGCAGCAATGAAGAAATGAGCTGAGTTTGGTACTCTGACCTAGGCCACAGAGGCTAGGGATGAGAGGAAGGGCTGGCTGGTCTGAAGTGCAAAGAGTTGTGAGCCCATGGGCATTGAAATAGACCCCAAGGAGTGAAGATGTGAGAGAAGGTGCTGGCTGGTCTGAAGTGAAGAGTGTGACTCAGAAACTTGGCAGCTGGAACCCAAGACCTAGCTAGGGCTGAGCTGACCAGAACCCGACCAAACAAAGAGGAAAATATTTGACGCTGAGCTGGTGTTAAGTTGCTGCAATTCAATGGCTTGTGCTGGGCTGTACTTTGCTTGTTTATGGATCCAGATGCCCAAAGTTTCCCAGCAGAACAGAAGATTCTCCAGAGAGAAAGGGAACATGGTTGTCCCCTCAGAGTTCTGGTTTGATAGGAATGGGCAAATAAGAAATCGGCTATTTAAAATGGGGGGAAATAAAGGCATGAAGTGGCTGGCTTACATGCTTTCACGGGTGTGGTTATTCTTAAACTGACGGTGAAAGGGATGTTAATTTTTGAAGTATAAAAGGGATAATGGCTAGAAAAGCCAGGGTGTAGTAAATTACATGGTATGGCTTTTCTAGACATGGTATTTGTAACTCCCCCTTTGCTCTGAGTTAAAGTTATCCAC
>NW_006922597.1:341517-344202 GCF_000298275.1 Orycteropus afer afer
TAATGATACTGCATTAGAAACCCAAGGAGGGGTCACTATGAGTCAGATCCGAGTTGATGGCAGTGCATGTTCATGTGAGAGGCAGAAGGAGTCTCACTGACTGCTGGCTGAGATGGGCTAATGACAGAGAGATATGAGAGAAATGCACTGCTAAGAGAGAGATGCAAGAGAGACACACTGCTGAGAGAGACATGTTACTGAGAGACTGGGAGAGATGGCCAGCTGATGAGAGAGATGGCTGGCTGCTGAGAGAGACTGAGCATGTTCTTGAACTTGAATTGTAGCCCGCTGCTTCCCTAACAAGCCCCATAATCTGTGAGTTCTGTGTGGCCAATGCAGTGAAATATCACAACTACCAGAGAGGTGGAGGGTGCCATAGGAGGAACAATTGGTGACAAGGTTAGTAAGAGGGCTAGAGGGTGGTGGCATGTCTGGCCATATAAGAACGGGCCTTGGGCTGCTAATGGTGATTCTGTCTTCCTCTTGTGGAGTTAGAGGACATCAGAAAATGCCAACTCCTTGCCCCTTTAACACTCATGTTGTCAGAAGGGACCATTCCCTGGAGAAGGATATCATGCTTGGTAAAGTGGAGGGTCAGCCACAAAAGGGAAGACCCTCAATGAGATGGATTGACACAGTGGCTGCAGCAATGGGCTCAGGCATAGCAAGTTTTGTGAGGCTGATGCAGAACTTGGCAGTGTTTTGTTCTGTTGCACATGGGGTTGCTGTGAGTTGGAGCCGACTCAATAGCACCTAACAGCAACAACAGGAGAATGACGTGCTATCACATAAAGAATATCAACAAAGAGATACAAATTATAAAAAAGAATGAAATAGAAAAGTACAATAACTGAAATGAAAAATGCACTAGAAGGGCTCTACAACAGATTTGAGCTGGTAGAAGGGGAAAAAAAGCTAAGTTAAAGATAAATCAATAGAGATTATCCAATCTGAGAAGCAGAAGTAAAAAAGAATGAGGAAAAAACAAATATGTATCTTAAAAGACAACTGCATAAAGAAATAATTATAAAACTGTGTTGATGGTTTTTTAATATATGAAGATTTAATTTGTATAACAATAATTGTACCAGGAAAGGAAAGGAAATGGCAGTATATGAGAGCAAAATTTTTGCACATTATTGAAATTAAACCATCATGCCTGTTAGCCATAGTGCTCAAACTGTGAAAGAAGGGAGGGAGGTAGGGGGAGGCTGAAGAAAATTAAGACTAACATAAAATAGATTGTTTTACATTAGATGTTAATTGTAATCCCCCGGGCAACCACTAAGAACTTATCTCAAAAAAATATATAGTAAAAGAAACAAGGGAATTGAAAATTACAGTAGAAAACAGCTACTTAATACAAAGAAAAGAACTCAAGGATAGACGAACAATAAGAAACACATGACATACACAAAACAAATACCAATCCTTCACAAACTCTTTCAAAAACTGAAGAGTAAGAAATACTATCCAATTTATTCTATGCAGACAGTATTACTCTGATACCAAAACCAGCAAAGATACTAGAAGAAAACTATAGACCAATATCCCTAATGAATATAGACACAAAATCTTCAACAAAATACTAGCAAACCAAATCCAGTAACATATAAGAAGTATTATATAACATGACCAAGTGGGATTTATCCCAGGAATACAAGACTGGTTTATCATCTGAAAATAAACACACATTAATAGAATAAAGCATAAAATCTATATGGTCATCTCAGTACATACAGAAAAGGCACTTGGCAAAACCCAATATCCATTCATGGCAAAAACATCAAGATTTTTGTTTCCTTTAGGTTGAGGTGTAATCCACAATGAAGACTGTAGCCTTAGATCTTCATCAATAAATGCTTCAAGTCCTCTTTACTCTTGGAAAGCTAGGTTGCACCATCTGCATATCATAGGTTATTAAGTCTTTCTCCAATGCTGATGCCACGTCCTTCTTCACATAGTTCAGCTTCTCAGATTATTTGCTCAGCACACAGATTGAATAACTACGGTGAATGGATATAACCCTGACACATGCCTTTCCTTATTTTAAGCACACAGTATCCCCTTGTGTGATAGTAAAGATATTGTTCGATGATTTCCACATTCCTTTGGATCACCTTTCTTTGGTATGGGCATTTGTATTAATCTCTTCCAGTCTGTTCACCAGGTAGCTGTCTTCCAAATTTCTTGGCAAAGACAAGGGAGCACTTCCTGCGTTGCTTCCATTTGTTGAAACATCCCAATTGGTATTTTGTCAATTCCTTGAGCCTTGTTTTTTGCCAGTGTCTTCAGTGCTGCTTGGACTTCCTCCTTCAATATCATCGTTTCTTGATCATACGCTACATCCTGAAATGGCTGAATGTCAATCAATTCTTTTTGGTAGTGACTCTGTGTATTTCTTCTATCTTCTTGTGATGCTTCCTACATCATTCAATATTTTGCCCATAGAATCCTTCAACTCAATGCTTGGATTTTCTTCTTCAGTTCTTTCAGCTTGAGAAATGCCAAGAATGTTTTCTAACTCCAGGTCTCGGCACATTTCCTTATAATACTTTACTTTGTCTTCTCAACCCACCCTTTGAAATTCTATGTTCAGCTCCTTTACGTCATCATTTCTTCCATTTGCTTTAACTACTCTATATTCAAGAACAAGTTTCAGAGTTTCTTCTGACATCCATTTTG
>NW_006922597.1:344452-346686 GCF_000298275.1 Orycteropus afer afer
CATGTCTGAAGTACTCCCACAACTCATCTGGTCTTCAGCCATTAGTATTCAATGTATCAAATCTATTCTTGAGATGGTCTCTAGATTCAGATGGGATATACTCAAGGTTGTACTTTGACTCTCCTGAACTTGTTTTAATTTTCTTCACTTTCAACTTGAATTTGCACAGGAACAATTGATGATCTGTTCCATAGTAGGCCCCTGGCCTTGTTCTGACTGATACAGAGCTTCTCTATCATCTCTTTCCACAGATATAATCGATTTGATTTCTGTGTATTCCATCTGGTGAGGTCCATGAATATAGTTGCTGATTATGTTAACGTCATACTTAATGAAAAAAGACTGGATACTTTCCCCTTAAAATCAGGAACAAGAAAAGAATGTCTGCTTTCACCACTTCTAGTCAGCTTTGTACTGGCAGGTCTAGCCAGGGCAATTAGGTATGAAAAAGAAATAAAAAGCACCCAGATTGGAAAAGAAGGGGTAAAACTATATCTATTTGCAGACAGCATGATCTTGTATATGGAAAATTCTAAGGAATCCATTAAAAAACTATTAGAACTAATAAATAAGTTCAGCAATGTGGCAGGATAGAAGATCAGTGAACAAAAATCAATTATATTTCTATACATTAGTAATAAACAATCCAAAATAAAATTGAGAAAACAAATCTCATTTATAATAGGAGAAAAAAAAGTTCCTAACAATAAACTCAACAAAAGAAGAGCAAGACTTGTACACTGAAAACTATAAAACACTACTGAAATAAAGTTCTAATTGAATGGAAAGACAGTTCATGTCATGTATAAGACTTAACACTGTTGAGATAGCAACACTTCCCAAATTAACCTACAGATTCAATATAATCTCTATCAAAATTCCAGCTGTTTTTTTTTTTTTTTTGTAGAAATTGACAAACTGACCCTAAAATTCATACGGAAATGTAAAAAACACAGAATACCAAAATAATTTTGAAAAAGAAGAACAAAGTTGGATGACTCCCATTTTCTACTTAAAAACTTACTACACAGCTACAGCAATCAAGACAGTGTGGTTTAGATCAATGGAACAGAATTGAGAATACAGAAATTAACATTTACATTTATGATTTAAGGTCAATTTATTTTTGACAAGGTTGTCAAGACAATTAAATGGGGGAAAGAATACTCTTTTCAACAAAAGCTGTTGGGCATCTAGATAGTTGCAAGCAAAAGAATAAATGTGGACCCTTATCTGATATCAAAATTAACTTAAAATGTATCACAGACATAAATGTAAGAGGTAAAACTATAAAATTCCTATAAGAGAACACAGGAATAAACCTTCATGACCTTGGGTTAGGCAATGGTTTCTTGGATGCAATACCAAAAGCTCAAGTGACCCCCCCCCCAAAAAAAAAGGTAAATTAGACTTCATCAAAATCAAAAACTTTGGTACATCAACATCCACCATCAAGAAAGTGAACAACAACTCACAGAATGGGAGAAAATATTTGTGAATCAAATATTTGACAAGGGACTTGTATCTAAAATATATAAAGAATTTCTACAATTTAAAAATAAAAAGACAACTTAATTTAAAAACAGGCTAAGGATTTGAATAGATATTTCTGCAAAGAAGATATACAAATGTTGGATAAACATACAAAAAGATGTTCAATACCATTAGTTATTAGGGAAATGCAAATCAAAACCATGATGAGATACCACCTCATATCCACTGGGATAGATATAGTCAATTGGAACACTCACGTTTTACTGGTGGGAATGTAAAATGGTGCAGCTGCTTTGGAAATAATTTGGTAGCTCCTCAAAAAGTTAAACAGAGTCACTATATGATCCAGTAGTTCCATTCTTTGGTATCTACCCAAGAGAAATGAAAACCTATCTCCACACAAAAATCTGGATGAACCTCAAAAACACTTCTAAGTGAAATAAAACCAAAAACACCAAACCAGTAGCTGTTGAGTTGATTCTGACTCATGGCAACCCCATGTGTTTTAGAGTAGAACTGTGCTACATAGGGTTTTCAATGACTGTGACCTTTTGGAAGTATAAAGAAGCCAGCGATAAAAGGTCAATATGTTGTTGCTGTTAGGTAACGTCAAGTTGTCTCTGACTCATAGCGGCCCTATGCACAGCAGAACGAAACACCACCCGGTCCTGAGCCAGCTCCATGATTCTTGCTATACTTGAGCCCATCGCCACTGTCACCATGTCAATCCATCTCATTGA
>NW_006922597.1:346946-350551 GCF_000298275.1 Orycteropus afer afer
ACTGCCTCGGAAACCCAAGGAGGGGTCGCTATGAGTCGGGTCCGACTCAACGGCACATAACAACAACAACAGGGTTGGGGGGGGTTTAATTGGGAGAGACTGTTAATGGGTATGGGTTTTGGGTATGGGGTTTCTTTTGAGTGGAGATAAAAATGTTCTAAAAATGATTGTGGTGATGGTTGCACAGCTCCGAATATACTAAAAACCACTGAATTCACTCTGAATGGGTGAATTTTATGGTATGTGAAATATATCTCAATAAAGCTGTAACAAAAAGATGGAAGCAATAACAGAATGTTTGAGTGATGATGGGAATTATCTTGTAGAGAGGGGGCAACTAATGATGCAAGAAAGAGAGGAGAGAATTGCTATGGTGATGTCTTTGAAAAGGTAAGAGGGGATGGGATCTAGTCTGAAGTGTAGGGAATGAATTTTGATCACAGCAGGGACAGTTTATCAATAACAACAGAGAAGACAGCAAAGTAAGCTGTTTGGCACTATAGATGCTATTTGGTGGGTGGATGTGGTGGTAGAAGTCTGTGGAAGTTTTCTTCTGATGGTTTTAATTTTTCAGTTAAGAATGAAGTCTGAGGATAAGGGTGGGAGAGGAGGTGTTAGAGGTTTGAGGAGAGAGAAGGTATAAAACAGTCATCTGGAAGGATAGGAGAGTGAATGTCCTAGGGAACTTTGGTAGGACTAGTGGGCAGAGTTAAGGGCCCAGCTGAGGTTAGTGCTCATAGATTTAAAACAAGATTAGTTAGTAAGGTTGTGGCTTTTCTCTAGCTGTGGCAGGAAGAGTTGGATTTAACCAGGGTTGAGGTTTTGCCTGGTGAGTATGCTGAAGTGATAGAAGGGCCACGGAAGTGAGGATGTGTGCAAGAGAATGATTTTAATTATGGAACATGGTATCTAAAGTGACTGAAGGAGGAACATGAAAACATGGGGGAAGTAAAGGGTAGTGAAAACATGGTGAATCCTAGTGGGGTTGAAAGAGTACCAGAGTTAAAGTACTAGAGAGAGTGAGCTAATAGGACAGGCAGTGCAGTCATTCACGATGACAAGATAAAGGGTAAGACTATTGGAGTGGGTCAGCTGAGATAGAGTTGAAGGGCAAGATCACAGAACTGAGAGACAGAATACTGAAGTATCATTTATGAGGATGAAAAAAACCACCAAGAATTAGGACTCTAATTTCTCCCCATAAATTACTTATTAATTACATAGGAAAAAGAGTAACTATAGTGGAGAAACCTGGCAGACAACACCCTAACCAAACAGTCAAAGTGAACTAAATCAGCACTGGGACAAATTGATATCATGTGTCTCCTCATATGAAGCACTGAAGATACAAAATCTCTTCTGTTGTATTCCTGCCAACAATGCATAAGAAATGTAATCAAAAGGAAATATCACATAAACTCAAAACTAAAGACATTCTATAAAATAAGTGTCCAGGATTTTTAAAAAATGTCATTCATGAAAGACTGAGGCACTGTCTCAGACTAGTGGAGCCTAAGGAGACATGATAACTAAATGCAGTGTGGGATCCTGGATTGAATCCTAGAAGAGAAAAATGATATTGATGGAAATACTGGTGAAACCTGAATAAATTCCGTACTTTTGTTAATAATATTATATTAACTAAATGTTAATCTCCTGATTTTGATCACTGAACTATGGTTACATAATTTGTTAACACTAGGGGAATCTGAGTGAAAGATATATGGGAATGCTTTGTACTCTTTTTATAACTTTTTTGTTAGTCTGAAATTATTTCAAAATGAAACATTAAAAAATTCTAAAGAAAATATGAGTTGTTTAATGGGGAGGCAAAATGAATGTCTGGGAAGGGGAATTAGGAGCAGCTACTTCTACTTCCCAGCCTTCTGGTAAGAGAAATATGAGGGGCTACTGGTAGAACAGAGAGCACAGAGGATTCTCATTGGGGAATGAGGGAAGTCAAGTGACATTTTGAGGTTATTTTTTGTTTTCACAATAATTGGAGAGTGCTAGTGACCTCTGGTGGTGCAGTGGGTAAGACATTTGACTGATAAAAGGTCGGTGGTTCAAACCCACCATTTGATTCTGCAGAAGGAAGATGAGGCAATCTACTGCTGTAAAGACTTACAGCCTTGGAAACCCCATGGGGGTCTCTATGAGTCAGAACTGACTTGATGGCACTGGGTTTAGTGACATTTAGTGGGCATGGAATGGGACGTTCAGCATGCTACAATGCACAAGATAGCTCCACACAATGGAAAACTATCCCTCATTCAATTTTAGCGTGCCCCACCAATCACGCAGAGGAAAAATCTATTCATTTTAAATATATTTATTCATTTGAAAAATATTTATTGAGAAAGCCTATCAGGTGCCAAACACTTTTAGGTAATAGGGATGTATCAGGGAGATGACTCTAAACAACAAACAGTAAAGAGGTAAATTATATGTTCTGTAAGAAGGTGAGGGAGCTCTGGTGGCGTAGTGCCTAAGGCCCTTGACTGCTAACCAGAAAGCTGACTGTTCAAACCCACCAGCCACTCCTCGGAAGGAAGATTAGGCAATCTACTTCTGTAAAGATATTGCCTTGGAAACCCAAGGAGGGGTTGCTATGAGTCAGAACCGATTGACAGCAGTGAGTTTGGTTTTTTTGGTTTGGTAAGAAGGTGAAGAGTGCTATGGAAAATATGTTGTTGTTGTTATGTGCCATCGAGTTGGACCTGACTCATAGCGATCCCTCCTTGGGTTTCCGTGGCAGTATCACTACAGAAGTAGATTGCCCAATCTTCCTTCTGAGGAGTGGTGGGTTTGAACTGCCAATCTTCTGGTTAACAGTCAAGTGTCTTAGGCACTGTGCTATAGAGCAGGGTAAATGCTACAGGAGGGTTGCAATTTTAAACAAGGTAGTGAGGGTAGGCTTCATCTAAAAAGTGGCAAGCCTGAAAAAAGGGAAGGCATGAGCTTTGTGAGTATCTGGGGAAAGAACATTCTAAACCCAATGTTGTGGAGTCAACTGCAACTCCGAAAGACCCTATAGGACAGAGGGTTCCCATAAGGTTTCCAAGGCTATAATTTTTAAAGAAGCACACTGCTACATCTTTGTCTTGTAGAGTGGCTGGTAGATATGAAACACTGAACTTTCAGTTAGCAGCAGAGCACTTTAACCACTGCATGACCAAGGCTTCTAAGAACATTCTAGGTAGGGGGAATAGCCTAGTGCAAAAAGGCCCTGAGGTGGAAGGGTGCCTATGTTCAAGTAACACTAAGGAGGCCAGTATGGATGGAACAGAATAAGCAAGTGGGAAGAGTAGTAAAAGATAAAGTCAGAGAAGTAATGGGAGCTAGATCATGAATTTTTGATATATGTTGTATTTTCCAGAAATTCAACAGCCATATAAATGAAGGAAGACTGCACTTTGTTTTGTTTAGAACTTTATGAAGAACTGTTCATCATTTAGGAAAATTATATCACCCTACTCGTGTTTCTGAATCATCAATCAATATACATGTAGCTGTTGTGTCCACAAGTGCAAGAACATTTTATGATGTTTAAAGCTATTTCATTTTATCTTCTAATGAAGTCATATCTGAGTCTTTACATACAG
>NW_006922597.1:350651-353101 GCF_000298275.1 Orycteropus afer afer
TGATTTTTTTTTTCTAAAATAATACCCTATACATATCACTTTATAGATATATATTGTTGTTGTTGTTGTTATGTGCCGTCGAGTCAAACCCAACCTGGTGGGTTTGAACCGCCAGCCGTCTGGTTAGCAGGCAAGTATCTTAGCCACTATGCTACCAGAGCTCATATATATATATATATATATGTAGTTTTATTATAAATTCCTTTTCCTTTATTTCTCCTTTATACAATTGTTGTTTGTTGTTATGTGCTGAGGGCATTATATTGATTTTGGGAGAATTTTTTATATATATCGATAGATCCTTTATCTACGTACTTCATTTCAGAATAGTGAAGGAGGCATTTCAAAACATACATTACAAAATGGATGAGTCCAATAAACATGAAAACTACCAAAACCAAAAACCAAATTCACTGCCATCGTGTCGATTTGACTCATAGCAACCCCTCCTCGGGTTTCCGAGGCAGTACCTCTACAGAGGGAGCATAGTGCCTAAGGCACTTGACTGCTAATCAGAAGGCTGGCAGTTCAAACCCACCAGCCACTCCTCAGAAGGAAGATAGGGCAATCTACTTCTGTAGTGATACTGCCTCGGAAACCCAAGGAGCGGTCGCTATGAGTCAGATCCAACTCGACAGCACATAACAACAACAACAGCTCTACAGAAGTAGATTGCCTGCTCTTCCTTCCAAGGAGTGGCTGGTGGGTTTGAACTGCCAGCCTTCTGGTCAGCAGTAAAATGCCTTAGGCACTACACCACCAGAGCTCCCAAGGCATGCCAAAAAACAACAATAAAAATGGACTGTTCAGAAGCCAGGATTAAAGCGGAAGGGATTTTGTTGATGACCAGAAGGCCTGGTTGAAGGATTTCAGGATAGAGATAGAAAAGAGAATGTTCAGGGATGTATGGAAATGTAACCAGGAGATCCTGGTGGTGACCAAGATTATACAGGATAAAGGGTTTTATCCATTCTCTAATTTAAGATGCTCTCCACCCCGGGTGTCTCTATCTACTTAACAAAGTAGGATGGGGAACAAAGAGAGTTCTTTGCTACCAGAAGCAGCCCAAGGCCAGGCTTCATTTTTTACCTACAAAACAGTCTGGCATGCCCTCAGACCAAGCTCATTTCGATAAACAATATACCCCTAACTTCTTTAGGAGAGGTTAAGACATAGGTAGAAAGAGGGAAACAATAGGGAAAGACAGAAGCTGAAATAGGAAAAAAAAAAAAAAAAAAAAGCGGAGATCAAAAGAGATAATATTCTTTTCAATTATGACAATCACAATTTATTGAAAATTTTCTAGGAGCCAGGTGATTGGCAAAGTGATATACATGTACCATTACAGACACAGATTATTAGACCTCCATTTGCCATATGAGGAAACTGAGGCTCAGATGGGCAAGGTAGATCACTCAGGGACTCGTGATTAGTTTTAACTGGTCGGATTAGGATTCAGCTTCCTAGGTCTGGGCTGTGTGAGACCAAGACAGACTGAAAGATGGACACAAAGAGATAGGGAGAGGGTGAAATGGGAAGAGGGAGCGAGAGGGAGAGAGAAGAGAAAGGAGAGCGAGCACAAACAAGCACTCAGTCACACACCCCGCAGATTTGCACACAGTAGTTTCCCAAGAGACTCTGGGTAGGAGCGGCAGAGGTGGTTACAGGCAATGAGCTCCGCAGGGTACACACCTGGTTGCCGTCTGGAGGCTGTAGGAACACTGGTTCTTCCTCCACCACCAGCAGGATCCTCTGCAACCAGATGTTCTAGGGTAGAGAGGCCGTCCAGGTAATAGCTCGCCCAGGCCCCGCCCCTCTTGCGCTCAGCCCAGGCTTCTCCCCCTCTCCCACCCACTCCCATACCTGTCTTTACAGCTGCTCACCCGACACCTCGGGCCATCAGTGCTGGCACCGCTGCTGCCTCGCGCCTGCCTCGCGTTAACAGATACGAGGGGTCGCCAGCTGGATCTCCCAAATACATTGGGTGCGTCCTTCCCGCGGGCCGAGGGCGAACTGGGTTACAGACCTCCACCCGCTACCGACGGCTCCCCGACTCCCATTGGAAGAGTGCCCTCCTGCCTTCCCGGGGATTGGCTGGAGATGGAAACACTATTTTTACCCGCTAGGTAGCCAGCCATAACCCAGGCTGAAGAAAACTCCCGCCCCTTGGGGGTCTTTGATTGGTTTACGAGCCAAAGTCTACCCCTTCGATAGGATTGGTCGGTAAAGAAGCACTCATTGCCTTTTCCCCGCCTATTGGACAGGGCTTGGAGAGGTTAGTTGGGAGCGCAAGACAGAGAGAGAAGCAGAAAGTGAAACCAGATGCTAGTCACTGAGCAATGAGATAATCCGGCATCTTGAGGTGTTACTAAGGAGCTCTGGTAGCATAGTGGCTAAAGCACTTGACTGCTAACCAGAAGGCTGGCGGTTCAAACCCACCAGCCACTCCT
>NW_006922597.1:353729-356550 GCF_000298275.1 Orycteropus afer afer
GTTCAACCAAAACCAAACTCACTGCCCTCAAGTGCGATTCAACTCATAGCGACCCCCCTTGGGTTTCCAAGGTGGCATCACTACAGAAGTAGATTGCCCAATCTTGGCTGATGGGTTTGAATCGCCAGCCTTCGGGTTTGCAGTCAAATGCCTTAGGCACTATGCCACCAGAGGAAATTATGGCACAGAGAGGCAAACTGACTGGCTTGATGTCACATAGCAATAAGGCCCAAAATAAAATGTAGGCCTCTGTCCTCCAAATGAAGGCTCTTTTTGAAAAACAATGTTTTATTGTGTTTTCAGTGAAACTGTACACAGTAAATTAGGTTCCCATTTGACAATTTCCATACAATTTGCTCAGTGACATTAAAATTTTCACAATGAGTCAATACTCTCATCACATTCTGCTTGTTCCATTTTTCATACTCTAGTTTCCCTGCCCCTTATCTTCTCATCTTGTTTTAAAGTAATTACTGAGCTTTTGGTTTCATATAGATATTTTTTTCTTAAACAGAGCACTGTATTCACCTGGTAATAGCCTTTATTTTGTGTGCTGCTCTACTATTTCACTAAAAGGTGACAAGGGAATAGTTTTGTTTCAAGGTTTAAAGAGCATCTCAGGGCAATAGTCTTAGGGAGTTCTCTGGTCTCAATTGGACCAACTGTACTTTTTAAGAATTTGAGTTCTATTCCATGTTTTTCTACCATTCTATCAGGGTTCATCTATTGTGACCCTGATCAGAACGGTTGGTCAGTAGCGGTAGCTGGGCACCATCTAGTTCTTCTTTTCTCAGGGTAGATGAGGCCATGGCTTGTATAGGCTATTAGCCCTGTAGACTAGTTTCTGTTTTCCTGACAAGTAGAGACCAATAGCTGTATTTTGGATGGCTGCTCACAAAGTGCCTTTTTGTTTGTTTGTTTGTTTACTTTTATTGTGGTGAAAACATACACAACAAGAAATTCACCAACATAACAACTTCCACATTTACAGCTCAAGGGCATTTATGACATTTTTCATGTTGCGCTACCATTACTGCTATCCTTTTCCAAAATATTCCACCACCATTAACATAAACTCAATGCAAACAAAAGCTTCACCTTTCCCTCCTACCCCTGTTGTTGTTGTTGTTGTTATGTGCCGTAGAGTGAGACCCGACTCATGGCAACCCCTCCTTGGGTTTCCGAGGCAGTATCACTACAGAAGTAGATTGCCCCATCTTCCTTCTGAGGAGTGGTTGGTGGGTTTGAACTGCCAGCCTTCTGATTAGCAGTCAAGTGCCTTAGGCACTATGCTACCAGAGCTCCCTGGTAACCACTAATAATCATATACATATATATTTCAACCTATCTAAGAGTTTTCCCTCTCCTCCCCTCTGTTATAACCAACAAAGAAAGTTTCCTTCCATACATAACCCTTTCCTTAACTTTTTACAATAGTGGACTAATATAGTATTTGTCCTTCTGTGATTGACTTATTTCACTCAGCATAATGTCGCCCAAGTTCATCCACATTATGCAGTCTTTTGCGGATTCTACATTATTCTTTAGTGTTGCTTAGTATTCCATTGTGTGTATGTACCACAGTTTCGTTATCCATTCCTCCATTGATGGGCATTTAGGTTGTTTCCATCTCTTTGAATAGTGCTGTGATGGATATGGGTGTACATATACCTATTTGTGTCCTGGCTCTCACTACTTTAGGATATATACCTAGTAATGGCATTGCTGGATCAAATAGTATTTCTATTTCCAACTCTTTAAGGAATCACCATACTGCTTTCCCTAGTGGTTGTATTATTTCACAGTCCTATCAGCAGCATACGAGAGTCCCAATCTCCCCCATACTTGCTAGCATTTGTTATTTTCTGTCTTGCTGAACTTTGCATTAGTTCTGGGGTGAGGTGGTATCTCATTGTTTTTTGATTTGCATCTCTGGTAGCATAGTGCCTAAGGCACTTGACTGCTAACCAGAAGGCTGGTGGTTCAAAGCCACCAGCCACTCCTCGGAAGGAAGATGGGGCAATCTACTTCCATAGTGATACTGCCTTGGAAACCCAAGGAGGGGTCACTATGAATCGGGTCCGACTCGATGGTACATAACAACAACAATGGCTAATGATTTGCAAACATTTCTTCATGTGTTTGTTGGCTGCCCGAATATCTTTGGTGAAGTGTCTGTTCATGTCTTCTGCCCATTTTTCAACTGGAGTGTTTGTTTTTTTAATGTTGAGGTGTTGGAGTTTTCTATAGATTCTAGAGATAAGTCCCTTGTCAGATATGTCATTACCAAATATTTTTTCCCAACCTGTAGGTTTTCTTTTAACTCTTTCGGAGAAGTCTTTTGAAGCACATAAAAACATAACCTCTTTAAAGTGCTGAAGAGCAAAGATGTCTCTTTGAAGACTAAGGTGTGCCTAACCCAAGCCAAGGTATTTTCAATTGCGTCATATGCATGTGAAAGCTGGACAATGAATAAGGAAGACAAAGAAGAGTTGATGCTTTTGAGTTAAGGTGTTGGCAAAGAAAACTGAAAGTACTGTGGACTGCCAGAAGAACTAACAAATCTGTCCTGGAAGAAGTGAAGCCGGAATGAACCTTGGAAGCCAGAATGGCCATACTTTGTCTCACTTACTTTGATCATATTATCAGAAGGGACCATTTCCTGGAAGAGAACATCATGCTTGGTGTGGTAGTTGTTTGTGTGTCAACTTGGCTGGGCCTGGTCAAGTGGCTGGGCAGCTGGTGGTAGTTAATCCCCATGATGAGACTGGCAATCAACTCCATGGTGGGATCTACTACAAGCAGCTGAGTAGCTGCCTTT
>NW_006922597.1:357421-382920 GCF_000298275.1 Orycteropus afer afer
ACTCGACGGCACATAACAACAACATATATATATTCACCAAAAAAAAAAAAAAAACCTCACTGTCATTGAGTCAATTCCTACTTATAGTGACCCCCTTTGGTTTTCCGAGGCAGTAAATCTTTATGGAAGTAGATTGCCCAGCCTTCCTTCTGTGGAGTGGTTGGTGGGTTTGAACTACCAACTTTCTGGTTAGCAGTCTTAGATACTATGTCACCAGAGCTCTCTCTTTCTCTCTCTATATATGTATGCATATATGTATGTATATACACAAAACTACAAACCAAACTCACTGCAATCAAGTTGATTCCAACTCATAGAGACCCCCATTGGGTTTCTAAGGCTGTACTCTTTACAGAAATAGATTGCCCCATCTTCCTTCCATGGAGCAGCTGGTGGGTTTGAACCACTGACCTTCTGGTTAGCAGACAAATAACTTATCCATTATACCACCAGAGGTCCTTCTAATAGGGAAACAACATAGACCAAGTATTTTTCCTCCTGGAGCTCAGAGTTTAAGACAGGTATTCTTAACATTTGTGTGTGTGTGTGTTTCATGGATCCCTTTGGTGATCTGGTGAAGCAAATGGACCTTTCCCCTAAGGGAACAAAAAATGTAGTTTCTTTGCTATATCCCTATCACCCAATTCATTACCTGGCACATAATAGGTGCTCAATAAATGTTTGCTGAATGAATAATAAGATTCCTCTCCAACCATCCTCTATATCCCCTATTGGGAGAGCCATTTTTGATCCTTTTGGTCACCTAAGAAAGGACATTCCTGAATATGGTTCTGTCCCTGCCAATCTGATTCTGCTCACAGATGTTGATGGCAATTTAAAGGAGATCCTGGGAATTTCACATGTGACAATAGGGCCCTCTGCTGCAGAGGAGTAGGGTGAGCTTGGAAGGATACCAAGATAAGTAGCTTCAGCATGGGAACAGGGCTGACTCCACATCCTCCTCCTAGTTTCTGTTTATGGTTCCAGAAAATAGGGGTCCCTCTTCTCTGGTGTTCAGTGAAGACTATATTTTGAAGTTGGATGTGGCCTTAAAGACCTCCTACTACAGCTCTCCCTTTTGCAGACCCAGGCTGGATAGCTCCTGAAAACTCCATACAGTGAGGAGTGAGGGCACAGGGAAAATGATATTATGCTAGGCAAAGAACATCCTTTTCTCCCACACCTCATCCTAGGACATGAGCACCCTGACTACCTAGACTAGAATCCCATAACTGGCTCCTAAGAGTGTTCCTGAGGATCAGAGGCTATCTCTGACAGGGTGGATGAAGAGGAGTCTCATGTCAGGATGAGGGACTGAGGATTTGATTGAGGGGACAAATAAGAATCATGGAATAGCAGATGAAGACCAGGCTTCAGAGCCTTGCTTCAAGGCTAGAATCCATCTCATAGTCTTAGCCAATTGCTTCTCCTGAGCTGATCCTCCAGCACGATTAGCCTAAATTTACAGATGGTAAAATAGAGGGCCCCTAAAGAAGGCAAGGGAGTTCCATCGTGACACAGGCAGAGTGAGGCAAGAATACCCAGGCCAGCTTTCTCTCAGATTGGCTGGTATCTTCTTGCCAAGCTGCCCTCTTCCTGGTCTATTCCAGGGCCTTTCCCCTTGCTCTTCCCCCCTCCCCTCCACTTCAGCACATGCTCCTTGGGAATGACTCCAGATACTGCTATCTCTTCCCTCTAAGCAAGATGCCTTAACTTAGGATCTGGCACCCTGAGCTCTGGCCTCGAGGTATTGCATTACCTTGTGTAAGATGCACCCCTTTCTGGGCCTCAGTTATCTCTACTCACCTCTGATAGTGTGATTCAAGGCCAGAACTAGAAGCATCAAAACATTTATCAGAATCATGGAAAGTCATGTCCAAGCACTGGCATTACAACCATTTTACAGAGGAAACTCAGAGAAGGGAAGGACCTTGCCAAACTTCTCTGTATTACTCTCCTCCCATATCTGAATCCTACAGATTCCAACCTCTTAAAAGATTTCATAGAATAAACAGATTTCTCATGCAGAAGAATTCCAATTAATTTACTTAATTACTCCCTACCAAGACGGTGGAGGGCAACTCCCCAGTCCCTAAGCATGCATGGTGCTTCATGACTTCCTTTCAAATATTACAGAATGGAAAAGGGTAAAAAGGAGTAACTTCACAGTGGAGAAACCTGACAAACACTACCTCAGCCAAGTGATCAAGGTTAACATCAACAGTGATAAATCGTATTTATAGTATATACCCTTGATATGATGTGCTGAGAATGGCACTTACTCTCTGTGGTCTTCCTCCAAAACCAACCAACCCATAACTCCAGTCTAATCATAAGAAAAACACCAGACAAATCCCAATTGAGGGACATCTATAAAATACCTCACCAGTACTCCACAAAACATTGATGACTATAGGCCATGAAAAACAATGAAAGTCTTGAGAAACTGTCATAGCCAAGATGAGCCTAAGGAGACATGGTGGTTCAATCTAAGTAATATCCTGGGATGGGATCCTGAACAGAAAGAATTAGGTAAAAACTAAGGAAATCTGAGTAAAGCATGGACTTTAGTTGCTGATAGTGTATCAAAACTGGTTCATAATCATGACAAATGTACCAAAGTAATATAAGATGCTAATAATGGGACAAACTTGGTGTGGGGTACAGGGGAACTCTGTACTAGCTTCACAGTAATTCTGTAAATCTAAAACTGTCCTAAAATAGTTTAAAAACCCAAAAAACAACACTACTCTCATATGCCTTCTCAACATGCCCCTCTCCTGATGTATACACCTTCCTTACTGCTCTCTTTCCCTCCAATCTATTCTTCTGACAGTCATCAGAGGGCATTCTCTAAACGCTTAAACAAAGCTGACCATATGTGAAGCCTTCCCGCAAAATAAGGGCATTGGACCGAAAGTTAAGGAGGTATATTATAGATGATTAAATGTATCTGTTGATTCAGAAAGAATCTGGGAGATATTTCTGATGTCCATTGAAAAAACATTACAATATCCAAAAATTAAAACAATTCAGCTTTCCCAAGGTCTTCAAGATAAAGCCTGCCTTTTAGATGCTCAATTCCCATCAAGAGCTACATAGTAATTTCCTTTGCTTTTCCCTTATCTCTATGCCTTTGTGCACACAAGCTTCTTGTCCTGAGCTATCTTTTCTTGCCTTCTCTCCCAAGCCAATATCCAGGAACCCTGCATCCTCTCCAGAAGACTGGGGAGCACTTCGGCATGACTGCTGGGATATCTGGACCAGTATAATTTTTTTCTATTACATGCAAGAAAGAAAAATGGATTCTTCTGCACACTGCCCCCAACACACACACAGCCTACACTTGGCCTGAGGAAAGATTTGATGCATAGTAGATGAAAGACGAATCATTAAATAAATGAATGTTCCAGGGCGCAGGGTGGCCATCCGTGTTCCTGCATGAGAAAAGGGGTGTTATGCTCTTTACTACCCAAGTCCTTTGTACGGCCAGGAATGGGAAGGGTTTCCTCTGTATCTCCCTGTCATTGGCCAAGACTGTCCGCATTCGCCTGATGCAACACTTCAGCGGATGGGCGGAGCTCGCCCTGGGCCAGCCAATCCTACCAGCAACTACAATCTTGCCCTTCTTTGCCTAGATAAGGCTGCACAGTCAGCGAGGTCCTGTGGAAACAGAGACCTGCAGCTGATGTGGGGTGGGGTGGGGCGGGAAGGTGTGGGGGGAAAGGAGAGGGTGGCAGGGAACTGTGACAAATGACAAGAAACAGCAGTTTTAATTAGATTAGAATTTTATTAGGATTTCCAGGGTTCATAGGGAGCGAGGCGCGGCCTATAAAGGGAGGGGTGTAGGAATAGAGCAATAGTAAAGTGGCTTTGCACGGGCTAGCTGGAACGACAAGGAGAGGAAAGGAGATGAAGCAGGAGAAAGAAGCTTGGGAGGACAGAATGGCAGCGAAGCATGCCCCCACCCCCCACCCCGGGCTACCACACAGCTGTGACAAGGCCGGAATGGGCCAACACTGACTAGGAGGAAGAGATATAAGCGATTTGATAAAGGCAACACAATAAATACCTTTAGCAGCACACAGAAGCCTATGGGGGAGGGAGGCTGAAATGAAGGGGGAACCTTCCTTTCCCCCACCCCAAAATAAGAACTCTGCAATTACTAAGCCATAAAAATTAACTTTAAACCCATGTATGACATCAGTCACCCCCAGAAGTGCAATGTGGGGCCGCGCAGCCCTAACTAAGGGAGAAGGCAAATGGAGAGAGGGGAGGAGGATGCAGAGACTCCTCTCATAGAGGGTAAGGCATTCATCTTGTTTTCCCCTACTTCCCCAGGTGGGCCCAAAAGTTTTGGGTCTGAAGCATCTCTCCCATGTTGGAGTCTTCGTCTCCTGCCTCATCATCGCTGTCCTCCCCTTCTTGCTCACTACCTGCACAAGTAGAGAGGAAAGGAGGGGGAAATGGTAGAGGGAGGTTAGAAGGCCAGATCACTCTAGTAGGGAACAGAGCCCACAACCAAGGCTTTTGGAGACCTGGGACCACTTGCCAAGTGCCTCTGTGTGCAACAAGTAGCCAAGAGTGTTTATGAACTCAAGCAAGCCCAGAGTGAAGCAAGTAGGAGAGAAGCAAGAAGGCAGGGTGGGTTCCCCACCTCTGTCAAGATTGGTACATCTCGGAAAGTAGCTTTTCTCCCTTTGTATACCTCCATGTGCTTCTCTTCCTAAGCTGTAACTTCAACTAAATAGACTTCCCTTACTCCTCCTTCCCAGGCTAATCCAAAGAGGCCCCAGCCTGTCTTTTCAATCCAATTTCTTACCCCCACTCCCACTTCAGGAATGGGCAGACAGCTCTGCCTCTACTTCTTAGAAAAAAGAAATGCCACCAAGCGGGAGGTAGAAAAAGACCCACAACCGTTCCCCTATTCTACCTAAAAACAGATTGAGTCATCATCTATTCACTCATTCACAATGCCTCCTTCCTTTGTGCCCCACCCCTGCCCTCAATGGAAGCTTGCCTTGCTAGGGAACCCATGGCCTAAAACCCCCAGGGATGATCAGTCTTCCTGCCCCTTCCACCTTCCTCAGAAGCCTACCTCTCCTTTGTATGCCTAAAGCTAGGCTCAAACATTTGCCTGCCCCATGCTATCCTCTTCCCCTACAGTTTTTACTCCATTACCTTACTCCCTGCTCATCCTCCTCTTCTTTCCATGTTCTGGCTTCATTGATCCCCTGAAACTACTCTCACCAACGTCACAAATGATTTTTATTCCCAAATCTAATGGACATACCCCAGTTCTTATTTTACTTGACCTTTCAGCAACACTGGGCATTGAATGCAAGGTTCAAATGACCTGGTTCTCCTACCTCTACCCAATCATAGCTTCAGTTTCCTCATCTGTAAGATAGGATAATACCTACCTCATTAAGACTTGCTATGAGAATTAAGGAGCTCTGGTGGTGTAGTGCCCAAGGCACATGACTACTAACCAGAAGGCTGCTGGTTCAAACCCACCAGCCACACCTCAGAAAGAAGGTTGGGCAATCTACTTCTGTAGCGATACTGCCTTGGAAACCCAAGAAGGGGTCGCTATGAGTTGGATCCGACTCGATGGCACATAACAACGATGAGGAGAATTAAATGAGTTAAAACAAGAAAAGCACTTAAAATAGTGCCTGGCACATGGTAAGCACTTCATTAATGTTAACTGGACCTATAATTCTTACCAGCCCTTAAATGTTAGTGGCTTTAGGGCTAGGATTCTGACCTGGCTTGTTATCCGCTTCCTTTCCAACTTCCTAATCTCTACTTGATTCCCAGACGTATAATCAACCACCTGCCTCTGAGCCAACTATATCCAGATGTCCAGTAAGCCCTTCCAACTTTCATGTTCCTCCCTCCACCCCACCAATACCACCACTACACCATTCCCCATCCCAGGAAATGTCACCTGCATTTACCAGTCATCCCTGAAACAAACCTGGGAGTCACCTTAAATCTGCATTTTCCCTCAGATCTCCACTGTAATCTTACCTCAGAATTTCACAGTGTGTTCTTTGGTGAGCAGTGAACAATGGCTTCTGTGGTCAAAGAAGTTTGGGAAATGCTAGGTTCCACGACATTAAATAGGTTTCTTACAATAGCACTTCTCAGAACCTTCAAGGTGCACATGTACATATGACTCTATGAGACTATTACTGTGTGCAGTATTTCCCCAGCATATTTGACCACTGAATCCCTTTTTGTGAGAAGCAACTTTCGAACTAGTGAAGGGTCCTACTTGTACTAAGTAACTTTCCAGGTCCTTGCATCTTTGATGCCTCCCCTAGAGAATGCTCTTTAATGCTCCTCAGTATGAATGTAGCTTTCAATTGAAATGTCAACTTCTTTCTCTAGCTCTCCCCTACCCCACTCTTGAGGTAGAACTAGCTGCTTCCTCCTCTGGGTTCAGAGAGTGCATTGTTTACTTCATCTCCACACACTCACCCCCAAACCAACTTGGGATTTTCCAGAAAGCCAGGGTTGGGTACAAAGTGTGTTAAATTGCAATGTGACTGCCACTGTACTTCCTCTGTGTGTGTGTGCATGCATGTACATGCCCATATCTGTCTCTGTGTGAACTGTTCTTTTTAGTTTTCCACCCATTATCTCCTATATCTCCATCCACTCATTTGTCTTTTACTCTGTCACCTGTCTATCAGCTAGAAGTTTCTTTTGTTTTGTTACATTTGTAAGTTAAATGTTCCCTGGCCTTTGATTTAAAAGCTGCACAGACTGCTTTTTCTTTGTTCCACAAGAGCAGATTGTGTTAATGCTTTGATACCCTATTCCCAGAGAGCCTTTCTCTAAGAAAGGAGGGGAAGCAGAGGGATTTAGCTCACCTTCTTCATTGCCCTTGTCATCTTCTTCCTCTGATTCTTCTTCTGAGATGTCCTCTACCTCATCATCCTCATAGTCCTTCTGGTTGCTGCTGTTATCATGATCCTTGTCAGGGTCTTCAATGCCATTCTCATAGCCCTCAATGTCTTCATCATCATCATCACTGCCCTCATTGTCACCTTCATTGCCATCATCACTACTCTCATTGTCACCTTCATTGCCATCATTATCTTCATCATCACTGTCTTCAGTATCTTCTTCATTGTCACTATCACTGCTGCCCTGGATGTTGCTATTGTTGCTCTGGTTGCCACTTTCAAGGTTCTCATCATCACCATCGGGAGTTTTGTTGTTGTTACCATTAGTGTCATCACAGCTGCTCTCATTGTTATCAGTAGTGTCATTGTCACAAAGACTTTCACTGATGTCAGTAGTTGCATCACTGTCTGAGGTCTCGCTGATTATGTCTTTCATTGCTTGATGCTCATCATCAGAGTCTTCCAGGATCATCACCTCGTATTCGTCCTTGGTATTACTGTGGGGGAGCCTGGGGCTGAGTATGGGGTTGGTGTGTGTGGTTTGAACCCAGGGTAAACAATGAAAAGTGGTAACTGGGGAGCCAGTAGGCTACAAGGACTCCCAGGGATGAGGTTGGGGTGAAGTGAGTTCCATTTCTATACCTGACTATGTAACCTCAGGCCAATCATGCCCTATTTCTGGGCATCATTTCCCCACTGTACAAATATTGGACTGGATTATCTCAAAGGTCCCTTTGGGTGACCTCTATAAACCTTGTGTGACACTAGCTTAGTCTTTGCCTGATCCCTTGCAAACCACCTCTCAGCCACCAGTCCCCCATCACCTTTCCTCCTTTTGCTTCTTTCCGTTTGCCCTGTAGCCCCCTTCTCCCATCATGTAGTAGCGTAGAGGATTAACCCACAGGTCATTCTTGATAATCTGTTGAAAGAGAGGGGAGAAGGGAGAACAAAGCCACAAGTATAGGCCTGAGATCTGTACTCCCAATTCCCTAGGTACACAGAGGCAAGCCTAACAAGGCCTTCTCTGCCAATGCCAGGAGGGGCCCTACCTCAGCAATCATGTCAGCCTCTGGGAAGCTGTAGCTTGAGAACCAGTTGAAGAAGCTGCGGCTGATGTTCTGGTTCTTGTGCCTGTGGGTCTGGGGTTCCTGGCCCCGATGCCAGCGGATTGGGGTTGAGTGAGACACCAGTTGGCCTGGGGGGGAGAGACAGCTTTGGAGAGGGGACTGGACAAGGGGATGGATTTGCTCTGGGACCACCTCTTACCTGAGCAGTTATGCTGGAATTCCTTGACAATCACCATGTTTGTGAAGTAGGGATTTGTCTGGAAGTACAACTTCATTTTGTAGCCCATGGAGATATGTCTGAGATCCTGCACCTGCTCAGGGTGGGATTAATAGTAGAATCTGCCTCTGCCACACCACGGCCCCTCCCATCCACCCCCTCACCTCCAAGGACCAGATAACTCGCCCAGTTATACTACCAAATGTCTCTTTGGCCTGACCTGCAGATTGGTCA
Source organism: Orycteropus afer afer (assembly GCF_000298275.1). Classification (NCBI taxonomy): domain Eukaryota; kingdom Metazoa; phylum Chordata; class Mammalia; order Tubulidentata; family Orycteropodidae; genus Orycteropus; species Orycteropus afer. Next base: position 365,860 of record NW_006922597.1, read on the forward strand.
AGTAGCGAAAAATGTCTTCATCACGTTGGCTGATCAAGATTGAAATTTTGGGGTGGTTGAGGAACTGATGAGGGGAGCAGTTTAGGTCAAGGATTGACTGTTCAATGAGGTAGGGAAGAAGAAAGGGCCAGGCAAGGCAGAAAAGAAGAGAGGCTGGAGCAAGAGGATTCCTCCTGTGTTTATGTGATGTGTATGGAGTAAGTGGGTCATGGGAAATGACCTGTACTTTTCCCCCCATACTATTATGTGGTGAGGGTCTGTCTGCATTTATGCAATGTTAAACGTCTGTTAGGTGGCCTGGCCAGAGTTCATATAATTGCTTTGTGTTTGGGTACTAAGGGGGCTATGCCATGTGATGTTGTATCTCTGGGTGCTGAGAGCTTCTGTTCATAAGACTCATATATGTCTGGGTGTTGATGGTTTGTGTCTACATGATGTTGTGTGTCTGGGTCTGAGGGTTTGTGCCCAAACAATGCTGTGTGTCTGGGTACTGAGGGTCTGAAGTCATATAACGCTGTATATCTATGTGCTGAGGACCTATGGTCACATAATACTGTATCTGGGTGCTGAGATCCTTTATTCATATGCTACTACATGTCTTGGTGTGGAAGGCCTGTGTCTAGATGATGCAGTATATCCAGATGTTAAGGGCCTGTGTTCATGTGAACCTGTCTGGGGACTAGGGAAATATTTTCATATGATGCTTTATGTCTGTGTGCTAGATGTTATATCATGTGTCTTGGTGCTAAGGGCTCATGAACACATGATATGTATCTGCATGTTGGGAGCCTGTGATCATGTGATACTTTGTATCAGGATGTCAAGGGTCTGTATCATTTAATACTCTTCCAGAATACTAAACCCATACATTAACATGTTGCACATATCTGTGTGTGCCCCCTGAAATGAGCTTAGCAAGCACCAACAGTAAATGAGATTCCTCTCATTTTCCCTTTACTTCATTTAGCTCCTTGAGTATCTCTACACCCAGGGTCTCCCTTTCCTGACTGCAGGGGCTCTAGCCTTTCTATCCTCCTTCCATCCAATGTGGGGTGCTCCTGCCAGGACTGGGGTCTCCCTAGTGTCTAAGCAGAGACCTAGGCTTGTAGAACCTTGTGACTTAGGCAGCCTTGCTGGATTTTTCTGTGTCCCTCCCTTTCCTCTTCACTTTCTCTGGGTTAATTCTTCTACTATGTGCCTTTGCTCTCCCTCTACCTCACTCTCTGAGGCAGTTTATCTTCTGTGTACCCCTACTATCCTTCTTTCACTATCCCTGGTCCAATTTTTCTTTGTGCCCCTCCACTACCCTCCCCCTTTCACCCAGTGACCCATTTTTTTTTTAATGCTATGCCTCTTTTCCCATCTGTGGGCCAGTTTTTATGCTGTGATTCCCTCCCCATGTCACTATCTATATTACAGCTTCTTTGCTGTTTTGCCCCCTCCTTCACCAAACCTAGTCATTCTTCTGATGGTGAACCCACCTCCATCTTTGGCCCTCACCCACAATCTCCTTTTGCTGTCTGTTCCTCCCCCAACCCTTCTTTACTGTTGTGGGCTCCCAGTCCCTGAGTATTGACAACAAGGATACTGCTTTGACCCAGAAGCCTGGGATATGCCGGATGATGAGGTCTCTGCGCTCCAGGAAGGGCCTTCGCATCTGGATGAATCTGCGCTTGAGACGGAGGAAGGCCTTGCCTGCCTTTATGTTCACTGCCTCCAGGTCCAGTTGAATATTCTCCAGCGCTTCCATCCTTTCAGCATTCCTCTCTTTGCTTTCCTTCTTCATCTTCATCTTCCTCTGCCTCCTCTTCTCTTCTTCCCTTTCATACTTATCTTCCACTACGATGACAGCGTCTTCCTTCTTCTTTGGACCAGCTAACCTCTGGGACCGCCGCCTCCTTGCTCTACAGGTTTTTCGGGCCTTTTCCCCAGCAAAGCTGCTGGGCCCGGTGACCTGAAAACCGATTTCTAGGCTTCCCCCAGAAGCCGCGGAAGTAGAGAGGGTTTCCAGGCCTCCCGTGGGAGAAGGCGTCCCCCCATACCCTGACTCGATCGCAGGCTCCCAGCCGGGACACCCAGCACCCAGGGTAAAGTAAGCGCGGATCCCCCCCTCCTCCAGAATGACAAAGGGTGGTGGCGGGGGCAGAGCGGGGCCCAGTCTCCCCCCCCTCATGTCAGCCAGCACCTGTGCCGCCTCGGTTTCCTCCCGGAGCCTCGGTCGCTGCTGAGGAGGAGGCAGCGGCAGCTGCAGGAGCTGCGGCGGCGGCGGCAGGTCGTGCTGAGGGAGCTCAGGGCTGCTGAGGCGGCGGTTCTTGGCCGGAGGCTCCTCATTCAGGAGGTTCATGGTGACTGGCGATCACACAGCTCAGGGGGCCGCCCTCACCCCTTTGCTTCCCACCCACAAGCCACTGCCAGTTACACCTGAAGTGAAGCTGCCGCACCACACACAACCACGTCCTCACCGCCTAGCTCTGGCGTTCCCTCCCACAGCGCCTGCTCTACTACCTCCGCGCCAATCGCCAATATCCCGCCCCTTCCCTGGCGCCAGGGGCCCGTTCTGCTTTGCCATTGGGTGGTAGCCTCTTGCGCCGGCCCACTCTCAAGCAATCTGCTTGCCAACAGTACACGTCATCACGTTCCGACTGGCGTCTATGGTACTCGCCAATCATCGGGCTGAATCTTCAAGCGACGAGAAGGAAAGGCAAGGCGATTGGCTAGGAGGAAAGCCTAGGGGAAGCAGCCCTTCTCCTTTTGCTCTCCCAAGATTCGAACTAATGGGAAAAGTACCAGTGGTTCAGACGACCAAACGACAAAACAGAATATAACAGAACAACAAACAAACACAGGCACTGAGCAGGATGTGCGCGAATAAAATTAAGAGAGCTTCATTATCGTTTCTCCTTTTCCTATCAGCGACTACGCACTTGGTAAATCTCTCCTTCCGCCATCCTCTGCTTTAGGGCCTGGAGCGGACTCTGATGTGGCCGGTAAGGGCTCAGGTTGCCCTAAATGAACCTGGGAGCCTGAGGGGTAGAAAACCAGGGCCTTTGGTTTGGGGTTAGCGTTTTCCACCGTTGCAAAAATGGCTCTAGAAGTAATCGCAAAAGTAACTTGCTGTGCGTCATTAAAATATGATTCAGCTCATCTGCTAGATTTTTCTAAGACTTTCTGTCTCTTCATCTACTAAATAGCCCTCCTCTTCATCCTTTATTCTCCCTTTCCCTAATGTTTGCTGTTTTTAATTGTATTTTAGATCTTTTTTTTTTTTTGATCAGGGACAGATGCTCTCTTGTGAGGTATGGTGGTGGAGCTCTGGCTTTGGTCTGGGATTCACACCAAGGCTCTGTCTCTCATTTTGTAACTCCAACTGAAATACTGCCAATCTCTGAGCCTCAGTTTCTTATCCTCTAAATTAGGTGTCCCTAAAAAGATGTGTAAGAGACTTCCCATTGCAGCCTTGTAGTAGCAGAGAATTGGAGGGATCCATCATCAAGGGAATGGATAAGAAAAATGTGATATATGTATAAGATGGACCACTAGAATGGATTAGATCTACATAGGGCAACAAGGTTGGATCTCTCAAAAACAGAATGTTGAGTGAAGAAAGAAACAGAACAAGATTTATAGTACAATACTGTTTATGTAAATTAAAACACAACAATACCATATACTTTTCACAGATACACATATATGTAAATAAACACATAAACGGTGGATTGGAAGGACATATGTTAAATACACGAGAGTGGGTGCCTATGTGGGGGAGAAGAATTGGATCAGGGATGGGTGATGAAAGGGAAATAAAATAAAGAATAAAAGGGCCTCACATGGTCCAATGATGATACAGTGTGCCAAGAACTGAGTATGGTCAACTCAATTCTGTGCACCTGAGAGAATAATAAACAAATAGTAAATTAATTGAGTGCCCAGGGAGCAGGCTGGCTGGGTAGACTCCCAGACTTGTTTTTTTTGTTGTTTTCCCTGTGACATCCCTCCCTCTGAATTTAGTCAAAGCTTACCAAAGTCCCAGCTGTATACAGTGGACCTGTAGGAAGGGCTCCCATCTTAGACTTTGAAACCCCTCCAGAAGCCAATCATTTATGGGGAGGGGAGATTTCCTACCCCTTTCAGTTCACCCGAGATTTATCTCAAATTCCCAGTCCCTTTTCCATGGTGGTCCAGTTTCAGGAACACCTTAAGTTTGGGGTAGGACACTGAGACAGGGATTGAGGGTGGTACCTGAGGGCTTCATACTTGGGGTTGAGATAAGGTTTTCAAGTATCCTGGCTCCCACGCTTAGAGCCTGGGTCAAGGGAGGAAGATGAACATTTACCTTTGTGGTAAACACACACACACACACACATGCACACACACACGCACACACAGGTACAGGTTTCAAGTTCCATCTCTCCAACTACTCTACTTGCTGTGACAGACACATAGTACAGTTTGCCTCCTCTCACCTAGGTGCTTATCTGTGTGTGTGTGTATGTGTGCACATACATGCAAGCATGGGCGTGTGCATGCTTGTATATATCTCTACATACAGGCATTTGCTCACGTGTGCACCAAGCAAGTTTCCTCATGGATGCTTTGCCACACAAAGTCATACAGACACAAACTGTCTCACTCAAGCATACTTCCTCACATATGGTCACACAGACAGGACACACAGACACACATACTCACAGCCAGAAAGAGAAAACATCCAATATCACATTGTTTGTTTCAATTTTTCCATTTACAAAATCCAATGGTGTATCCAGGCAGTTAGAAAAAAGAAATGGAGGAAAATCCTCCTGAATATATCCTAACCACCCCTCACCCTCTTGCCCCCCACACCACTCCCTGGAAAAGGCACCCCCATCACTATCACTGAGAGAACAGGCATACCCCACTCCCAGCCACTCTGGCCTGCCTTTCCAGGGCCACTCTACAGCCAGGCTCATTAATCTCTCTGCTGTCTAGAGTGCCTCCCCACTCTTTTTAGGTCAAGGGTTCTCCAGTTCTGAGGCTGTCTTGGGGTAGAGAGGGAACTTCAGACAGGGACTTCTATAGGTAAGGGAAAGGAGGGACGGATAAATACAGATCCCTCCCCCAGGAATTAGAGGGAGACAAAGATCCTGGGCAAAACCAGGCAAAGGGGTGACAGCTTGTCTCCCACATCCACTGATTTTGAAGTGAGCCCAGAGTGGACTATGCCCCTGGTCTGGGAAGGAAGCTTGGGATCTCCCACCTGGGTAAGCTGGCTTTAGTCTGTTCCATTTTGGGTATAGGTAAGGGTGGAGGGAGGAATGGGGAGAAGAGCTTTTGGGAGGAAGGAAGTTTAGGGCTGAGGACCCAGACGATCAAGGACTAAGGAGGGGCTTGAGGCCCCTGAAGCTTGAGGGGGGACAAAAAGAGGTTGGAGAGGAGTGGACACAAGTCCACAGTGCCTTGGGGTTTATATCTCTAGGAGTTACCAAGGCCCACAATGAATTTTCATCTTCAGAAGAGTAGCACGAACCCAGGAAGCAATTCTGGAATTGAATTCCTCTCTGACCCCAGGCTTTGGGATCCAGCTACTCTGGGAGTCAAACTCTCTCCCTACACTTCCCTGTGGGTTGCCCCCTGCCTGTATGCACCCACATTAGCATTAATATGGCTAGAGTGGATTTCCATCCTCAGAAAGAAGAGTTGGAGGTTGGGGATCCAGGAGGCAGCTTGAGGGAATGCAGTCAGCTCAAGGAGTTTAGCTCCTATCCTGCTCTTCACCTAGCCTGGGCCCATCCCTGAGAACACTTCTCCATCCCCTCCTGGCTTCTCAAACAGATGCTCAAGAATCACGTGGGAGGTCTTGACGTGGTGAGGAGGGAGAAGAGACTAGGATTGGGATCAGGGTTAGCCTAAAACAACATTGCACACAACATAGCAATTAAACACCCCTGCTTCCTGGGACCCACCACCCTTTTTGATCCCTTTTCTCATAAGCGTTGGATCAATTTCTCCTTAAAGCATCCAGGTCTTGCTAAAGGACTTGGAAAGGGGGTGCATGGGAGCAGAGGGAAGTCTATTTTACAGGACAAATTTTCCCCCTCTGGACAATGTAAGAAGAGGGACATTAGAGCAAGGAAGCCTGTCTTCTCAGCTGTTAGAAAAACCTGCATTTTCTATTTTGTTTTCTTTTTCTTAATTGTCACTTGAGAGAAAGAGAAAGAAAGAGAGAGAAGAAGTGAAGAAGGAGGCAGCAGAGACAGACCCCACAAAACTAGAAACACCTCTTTCCCAGCACCGCCCCCCCACCCCCAACCCTGGGGAGGTGTTGACAAAGGTGCCTAAATTATGAGGAGTTGGGGCTAGAGCTCAGAAAGCAAGGCTCCTATATGGGGCCTTAGCCCTCCCTTGCTGTTAATTATGATGGCCATGACCTCTCTGCTTGCCTACCAGCCTGCTTCACATGACACAGTAGGGTTCTCTGGGAGCCGGGGCACCTCCTGTGCCCCAGCAGGGGGCATGAGTCCTCAGGCACTTCTTGAGGTCCTTGTTGAGCAGGAAGCAGACGATTGGGTTGACAGCAGCCTGGGCGAAGCTCATCCAAACAGCAGTGGCCAGGTAGCGGTGGGGCACGGCGCAGGCTTTCACAAACACTCGCCAGTAGCAGGCCACAATGTAGGGTGACCAGAGGAGCAGGAAGAGCAGTGTGATCGCGTAGAACATGCGGCCCAGCTGCTTTTCACCTTTGACCTCGTCCATGCCCAGCAGCCGTCGGCTGGCTGCATGCCCATTCTGCCGGATACCCAGCAGGGTTGGCGGCATGGGCCCACGGCCAAAGCCGGCGATCCAGTTGGCAGCAGCCTGGCCAGTGGCCCCAGGGCCATGGAATGTCCAGTTCTGGCTGATGGCTGGTACCATCTGCACTGGCTTCATCTTTCGATGACGATACTCAAAGAGGAGCAGCTTGCCATAGACAGCATGTGTGGCTGCCATGAGCACAGCCAACATAAGCATGAAGCCCAGTGTGTCATTGGCCTTGAAGTAGCGATGCTCAAAGATGCACTGGTCCTCCTCACGGATAAACTTGTAGGTGCCCACATCGAAGACGGGTGGGAAAGCCATGGCCACAGACAGGGTCCAGGCCATGCAGATGACAGCTGCACATGTCCAGAGTGTCATGCGCTTGGCATAGAAGCGGTGGTGGGCGATGGCCATGTAGCGGGTGACGCTGATGCAGAAGAGCATGAAGGCCGCATGGAAGCAAAAGAGCACGGCCATAAAAGCCACAATCTTGCAGCTGAGTGCACTGAAGGTCCATGAGGAGCCGTGGCGCACAGAAGCCAGCACAAAGGGGAAGCAGACGGCAGAGCGTATGCCATCGGCCAGGCACAGGTCCAGCAGAAAGTAGTAAGGAGCCTTGTGCAGGGCACGCTCCTTGAGCACTAGCAGGGACAAGATGGCATTGCCTGCCAGGCTCACACACATGATCAATCCCAGAAGCACCAGCTTCACATAAGCTGATGCTGACGGTGGGGATAGTGCGCCGCTCACCTCCTCGGGCTCTCCAGTAGTGTTGGCCATACTGAGGGGCAGGGACTGCTTTCAACCCTATGGGGTCAGCCAATCTGGTACTCCATGGGCCCTGTGTGACTCCATCAGCTGACCTGCTGGGCTGCACCTGCAAGTAGGGAAATTGGAGGTGACACAGACACAGAGAAACAAAGAGATGAGGGCAAGAAAGAGACACAGAGAGAAAAATACAGAGAGACAGAGAAACAGTGGGAAATAAAGAGAACAAAAAGAAAAATGGCAACAAAGATATAAATAGTTGGAAATTGAGACAGAAATGGAGGGTATGTGAATGAGTGAGGAGGGATAAAAGGAGAAAGAGAGAGAGACAGAGAGAGAGAGACAGCAAGAGCAAGAGAGACAAGAGCAAGTAGGAAACAGGAAGGAAAAGTGAGGGAGAAACAGAAAAGGCAGTATTAGTGTGTCTGTGTGCTCCCCCACCACCACCCCTTACTCCTCAGCTAGTGTCAAGCCCTGCTTCTGGCCCACTCCTAGTCCTACGCTCTCTTTGCTGGGTGAGGGTGCTCCATCTCTGTGGATGTCCTCAGTTACCTGTCCTTCCACTGGTGGGTCTGTGAGGTGGTGATGTTCTTGTAGCTCTTCTTCCCCTTTACAAAGCCCTAATTTGTTCTTCAAACTTTTCTGAATCTCACCCATAGTAAGAAAGGGAGCTCTGGTGGCACAGTGGACAAGACATCCAGCTGCTAACACATACACGTACGCACCTGAACCAAAAGTTTCACAAAACAGTACCGACCCTAATTGTAATGCACCCCATTTGTTTCTATTGTATTTCACTTTTTAAAGTGCTCATAGCCATTGGTTAAATGAATTTGTTCACTTATGATCAGGAATGTGCTTAACATACTCGAGGGACATCTGTAAGGCATGTGACTGGCATGGAATGAGGTAGGGAGACAGTGGTGGGAGGTGAGATCAGAGAGGTGCCTGGGGGTTAGATCATGTAGGTCCCTATGGGCCATGATAAGCACTTTGGTTTTTACTTTAAGTGTGAATATAAAGATGTAAATATTCTTGTGTGTACTCATTTATTAATTAAAAATTTATTCATTGAGAATCTACTGTGTGCCGGGAACTGTTCTAGGCACTGGGGATACAGCTATGAATCAGACAAACAAAAATCCCTGTCCCTTTAATCTATGGATGGGGACATAGGTAGACAGGCAAGATAATCAGGTATGGGAGGATGACCATATATAGGTATGGCAGATAATATTTCTACATTTGTATTTGTATGTGCTATAAAAATGTCCATATATATAACAGCACCAACATGGGGCAAAGTTATGATAACTTCTTAGCCAAAACCAAACACCTTGAGGGAGTGGGCCTGAAGGCTCAGGACCATGGTCACAGAGGAAATCAAGCTTAACATAGTACACAAAAACATTGTTCTACATCCTACTTTGATGAAGAGCAACTGGGATTTTAAAAACTTGTGAGTGGTCATCTAAGATGCAACTATCAGTCATCTGGAGCAAAGAAGAGTGAAGAAAATCAAAGACTTAGGGAAACAATTTGTACAAGGGACTAGTGGACCATAAGAAAATCAACCTACATGACTATGAGACCAGAATCTCTGCCAACCATTTGGAAAGGGATCAAAATAGGAGATCCTAGATAGACTGGGAGAAAAATGTAGAACTTAAATGATAGGAAAACCAGGCTTGCTGGTCTGATATAGACTGGTGAAACCCCCGAGACTATGGCTTCTAGTTACCCTTCAGGTCTGGAATTGAACTCACTCCAGTGGCTTCACTTTCAGCCAAGCACCCAGACAGGCCAAGGAGCTGAGCAATTACACCAGGGAGGTGCACTCCTTAGAAGAATAAACCATGGGAGATCAGAAGAGAGCATTTGTGCAGGGAGAAAGCTCAGAAGGCAGGAATGCATAGGAAAGAAGTATACAGGGAGGAAGTGGGAAAAGAGCTGTTATACTGTGGGAACTGCAATCAATGTCATAAAACAAAAAGTGTATGAACTGTTAAATGGATAAAAAAATTTCTCTGTAAACTTTTGCCCAAATCACAATATAACATTAAAAAAAAAAACAAAAACCTCTGGCTTTGTAGAGCTTATATTCTAGATAATAAAGAACATATATAAATAAAGTATGTCGGAGAATGGTAAGTCCCTAAGAATAAGAATAAAGCCGGGAGGGGAGATAGGAAATGCTAGGGGTGGAAGATGTGCTGCAAGTTTAGATGGGGTGTATAGGGAAGACTTCATGGAGGAGGTGTCATCTGAACAAAGAGCTGAAGGAAGGGAAGGAGTGAGCCATGTGCATATCTCAGGGAAGAGAAGTCCAGGCAGAAGGAATTGCCAGAGCAAAAGCCCTGAGTTGAGACCACACCTGGCGCACTTGAGGAACAGCCAGGAGGCCAGTGTGGGTGGAACAGAATGAGTGAGGGGGAAAGTGGTGGAAGGTAAGGTCAGAAAGGTGATGAGGCCAGATCACAGAAGCCACAGTGAAGATTTTGACTTTCACAGAGTTTGAGCAGAGGAGAGATGTGATCTGACTTAGATTTAACTATGAGGAGAACAGACCATGTGGGGCAAAAGTAGAAGTAGGGAGACTACTTAGGAGGCTACTGCAGTAATCCAAGTGAGAGATAATAGAACACTTATGTCCCTTTCTCTGTTTTACTTTTCTTCATAAAATTTTTCCCTTCTAACACACCATATAGGAGCTCTGGTGGCACAGTGCTTAAAGCATTTGACTGCTAACCAGAAGGTGTATGGTTCAAATCCACCAGCCACTCCTCAGAAGGAAGGTTGGGCAATCTACTTCCACAGTGATACTGCCTCAGAAACCCAAGAGGTGGTCATGATGAGTCGGATCCAACTCGATGGTAGTGAGTTTTAGTTTTTTTTTTTTTTTTTAACACACCATATAATTTACTTTTAAAAATTTGGTTTATTGGCTGCCTCACCTGATTAGAATGAAAGCACCACAAAGGCAGGGATTATAAACTTACTCAGTCAGTCTCATCTAGAAGGGTGATGCATAGCATATGGTAGGCTTTCAGTAAAAATATGTCACATTAATTGACTATGGAACCATATGAACTAGTGGGTCAGAGGGGGCTTTCTGGAGGCATCTGGGTAGGATTGAAAAAGAGGCCTGGAGGGCATCCGGCAGTAGATGTGGCATAGGTAAGGTTTAAGGGGAAATAGGAGTGCTCCTGCTGTGTGTGGCCTGTGTGTGGCAACTGTCAGGGAGTGTGGGGGTGTGATAGAGTAACATGGCAGGTGCCAGAGGGAAGGCAGCAAGGCAACTTGGGCAGAAGTTGGAGAAGATCAGAATTACCGTTTGGGCTGTGGATTGGCTAGAGTTTGGGAGAGTTAGGGCTTAAGTAATTGTCTTCTTACCCCCTTCCCACCAGGGAAGAAGTATTCTCTCTGCACTGATTTCCAGCTCAAACCAACCTGGTCTACCACAGCCACCTGGGACCAGCCTCTTTGGATGGTACCCCAAAGTCTCAGAGTCTGTGCCAGCAGACCACGATAGGGTGTTATGGCAGGAGCTGGGGAGAAGTGTGATTGGTGGGCCCATTTTCAATCTCTCAAAGCCTGCCCTGATAGCCCCTACAGAACTGTGTGTGTAAATGTGCACATACACATACACACTCCTTAGCCTTGAGAGGAGGCAGAGGGGAAAGTGATAGAGACAGGGAGAGGCTGAATGTATGAGAGTCAGGAAGACGCTCGTGTGTGTGTGTGTGTGTGAAACAGAGAAAGAGAGTCATAGGAGAGAGAAAGAGAACAAGGGAGAGAAACAAACAGAAATGAGAGAAAGTCTTATACACAGAGAGGAAGGAGACAGAAATAGACACAGAAAGGGAAAGGATAGAGAGAGTGAAGTAAAAAGAGGGGCACATATATATTTAGAAGCAGAGAGAGCAAGACAGAGAGGTAAGGAGATAGAGAAAAATAGACAAAAAGAAATTAAAAAAAAAATAAATAAACCCCAAAACCCAGAGAGGAACAGAGAAAGGTAGGGAGAGAAAGGCAGGGAGATAGAGGGAAAGGGATGATGTGTGGAAGGAAAAAGAACAAAAGACATAGCAAAATAGAGTGGGATGGGGAAGGACAAACAGATGTAGAGAGGAGTTCAAAAGAGACACACACAGAAATAAAAATGGAGATAGGGAGATACAGAGACACACTAAGACCGAAAAGGTGGATAAGGTGAAGCCAAAGTTTCAGTGAAATAGAAAACTAAAAAAAAGAAATAGAAACAAGCAGCAAACAAACAAAACCCTGCTGTTGCCAGGAAAGCTGGGGAGATTCCTAAATAAGTGAGGAGAGGACAGACTGGCAATGACAGCCTGGGGGCTAAGGGAACATGGGCACGCACGTAACACATTCAAATCTGCTTGTGCCCAGTAGGTTTCGTACACAGATGCTTAAACCAAGAAACAAAAAACAGCTGCCATGGAGTTGATTCCAACTCATAGTTACCCTATAGGACAGAGTAGAACTGCCCCATAGGGATTCCAAGGCTGTAATCTTTATCGAAGCAGACTGCCATGGCTTTCTAAGGAGCAGTTGGTTTGTTCCAACCTTTTGGTTAGCAGCTGAGTGCTTAACCACACTGCACCACCAGGGCTTCTTACAGAAATACCTACATACTCATAGACTCACACAAACACATATCCTACTGCTATGGAGGGTTACAGACAGCAACCAGCTCACACACAGGGACACTGGCATGCATATGCACATGCACATTCTTTCTGGAAGCACTAGCCTTCTCTTTTCTCTCTGGAAATGAATTTGTTAGATACTATAAACTATTTGCACATGTATTTTCAAAAGAAAATCCATATAGTGCCTTAACCATAATGTAGGTAAGAAATAAAATGAAAGTGATTTATGAGAAAATAATTTGTATTCTAACATGTAAATATCTGGACATGACAATCCACAGGAGATTCAATGAGAATATTAGAGCCTTTTAACAATATCTATATATATAATTCAGGGAGCTCTGGTAGCATAGTGCCTAAGGCACTTGACTGCTAACCAGAAGGCTGGCGGTTCAAACCCACCAGCCACTCCTGGGAAGGAAGGTTGGGCAATCCTACTTCCGTAGTGATACTGCCTCGGAAACCCAAGGAGGAGTCGCTATGAGTCGGGACCGACTCAACGGCAAATAACAACAACATATATATATATAATTCAGTGACATTGATTACATCATTCAAGTCGTACAACCATCCTCCCCTTTTACGAATTATTTTTCCCCAATTAACATAAATTCACTGTTCCCTAAGTTTCATATCTAATCTTCATGTTGCTGTTGTCCATTTGATTCCATATAGATAGATCTTAAAAAAGCATAATACTCAAGACAGACATTCCTTACTAGTTAAGGTAAATTATTACTTGGTTTTAAGAAGATTTCAGAGGATATTTTTGATTTAAGCTTTAAAAATGATCTCAGGGCAATAGTTTTGGGGTTGGTAAAGTCTTTTGATGAATAAAAGTTTTTAATTTTTATGAGGTCCCATTTGTTTATTTTGCCTTTTGCTATCTGTATTTTTGTTATTATACAAGATAATCCATTATTAGAAGCTAGGCCTGAATGCATTGCTCCTATGTTTTCTTCTAAGAATTTTATGGTTTTAGTTATCATATTTAGGCCTTCAATCCACTTTGAAATTGTTTTTGTGTATGATGTTGAAGCATGGATCCTGTTTCATTTTTCTGCACATGGAAATCCAATTTTCCCAGCACCATTTATTGAAAAGTCTTCTTTCTCCATCGAATGGATTTAGTACTCTTGTGAAAAATCAGTTGACAATAGATGAGTGGTTTATTACTGGACTCTCAAAATTCTGTTCCATTGGTCTATGTGTCTGTTGTTATGTACCAGGCTGTTTTGATTACTGTAGCTGTATAATAGGTTTTAAAATCAGGAGGTGTGAGTCCTTCTACTTTGTTCTTCTCTTTCAACATTTCTTTAGCTATTTGGGGCCTCCTGCCATTCCATGTAAAGTTGAGGATTAGTTATTCCATTTCTGTAAAGAAGTCTGTTGGAATTTTGATCAGGTTTGCATTGAATCTATAAACCACTTTGGGTAATATCGACATCTTAGCAATATTTAGCCTTCCAACTCATGAACATGGAACATCTTTCATTTATTTAAGTATTCTTTCATCTCTTTCAGCAGTGTTTTATAATTTTCATTGTATAAGTCTTTCACATCCCTGGTTAAACTTAACCCTTAATCCTAGATATTTTATTTTGTTAGATGCTATTATAAATGGAATTATTTCCCTAATTTCCCTTTCAGATTACTCATAGCTGATATATACTACCCAATTGATTTTTGTTTGTTGACCTTGTACCCTACAACTTTGCTAAATTTCTCTATTAGTCCTAGAAGCTTTCTTTCAGACTCTCTAAAATTTTCTCTATATAGTATCAGGTCATCCACAAATAGAGATAATTTTACTTCTTCTTTTCCAATCTGGATATTTTAAATTTCATTTTCTTGTCTTATTGCTCTGGTTGGGGCTTCTAATACAATATTGAATAGAAGTGGCAAGAGCAGGCACACTTCTCTTGTTCTCGATTTCAAAGGACAAAGCTCTCAGTCTTTCTCCACTAAGTATAATGTTGGCTGTTGGCTTTTCCTACATGCTCTGAATTACACTGAGGAACTTCTCTTTCATTCCAATATTCTTGAGAGTTTACATCAGGAAAAGATGTTGGATTTCTTTCAATGCTTTTTCTGCATCCATAGAGATAATCATGTAGTTCTTTCCCTTTGCTCTATTGATGTGGTGTATTGTGTGGATTGATTTTCTAAGTGGAACCATCCCTACATTCCTGGAATAAATCCCACTTGGTCATGGTGTATGATTCTTTTAATATGCTGTTGGATTCTGTTCACTAGCATTTTTTTTGGGGATTATTGCATCTATAGTCAAAGGACATATTGGCCTATCGTTTTCTTATGGTGTCTTTGGTTTTGGTATCAGGGTTTTTTGCTTTATAGAATGAATTAGGGAGTGTGGTAGTTAAGGTTGCGTGTCAACTTGGCTGGGCTGTGGTTTTGAATGGCTGAGCAGCTGGATGTAGTTATTAGCCATGATGAGATTATAATCACCTTCATGGTGGAATCTGCTGTGAGCAGCTAGGGTGCTACCATTGGGAAGTGGCCTGCTTCCAGTATATAAGGAGAAGCTTTGGGAAAGGCCTCTAACTTCTTGGAACATTTTGGATCCTGCATGTGGCTGAGTCTTCATCTCAGTGGCCTGCCGTGCAGCCTGCTAATCTTGAGATTGTGCCATTTTACCTGTTGATCTTGGGGTTGTCAGCCTCAGCATCCAGCATCTGCATGGGTCAGAAAAAGCCTCCATCTCTAGTGGGACTGGAGCAGGAGGCAGAGCTGAAGCCCAAGGTCGAGGGGCTTTCACCCAGCCCCTAAAGCCATCACTCTGAACTTGGACTTCTAGCCTCCTAAACTGTAAGAGAATAAATTCCTGTTTGTTAAAGCCATCCACTTGTGGTATGTCTGATATGGCAGCACCAGCAATCCAAGACAGAGTATTCCTTTCTTCTCCATCTTTTGGAAGTGTTTTAACAGGATTGGTGTCAATTCTTTCCTGAATGTTTGGTAGAATTCCCCTGTGAAGCCATCTGGTCCAGGACTTTTTTGTTTGTTTGATTGGAGGTTTCTGACCACTGATTCAGTCTCTTTTTTTATGGGTTTGTTGTTTCCATTTCCTCTTTAGTCAGTTTGAGTAGGTTGTATGCTTCTAAAAATCTGTCCATTTCATCTAGGTTATCCATTTTGCTGCTGTACAGTTATTTATAATATTGTCATAATTCTCTTTATTTCTATTGGGACAGTTGTAATTTTTCCTCTTTCATTTATCATTTTGCTTATTTGCATCTTTTCTGTTGTCAGTCTAGCTAAAGAGTTTAATATCCAGGAATGTTGCTATTTTGTACATCAAAAGGTGATTACTTTGTTTTGAGGTGAGCTTTCTTTGGAGATGTTCACCAATTTTATTAATCTTTTCAATGAATCAATTTCTCGTTTTATTGATTCTATTGTTCTTCTGTTTAAAAATTTATTTATTTATGCTCTGATCTTTGTTATGTCCTTTCTTCTGGTAGATTTATGCTTAGTTTTTTCTTTTATTTTCTTTCTACTTCCTGAAGTTGTCAAGTTAGACTGTTGATGTGTATCTATTTTTATATAGGCATTTATTGATAAAACTTTTCCTCTGAATTTTGCCTTTCCTGTATCCTATCAATTTTTGTTGTGCTTTCATTTTCGTTTTACTTTAAGACATTTATTTCTCTTTTTGTTTCTTCCTTGACCCAGTGGTAGTTGTGTTGCTTAATTTCCATATGTTTGTGCTTTTTCCAGTTTTATGTTTTTGTTGTTATTGATTTCTAGCTTCACTCTGCTGTGGTCAGAGAAAATACTTTGTATAATTTCAATCTTTCAAATTCATTGAGACTTGTTTTGTAACCTAACATGTGGTCTATCCTGGTGAATTATACATGATACATGGAGTAGAATGTATATTGAGCTGCTGTTGGGTAAAGTGTTCTGTGTATGTCTGTTAAGTCTAGATGGTTTATACTGTTATTCAGGTCCTCTGTTTCCTTATTGATCTTCTTTGTAGATGTTTTGTCCATTTTTTAACTTTCTTTATTGTGTCTTTATAAATTATTATAGAATATTCAAACATAAAAAGGATCATTAATACTGTAATAAACTCCAGCATACTCATCATCTAGATTCACTTGACTATCACCTCATAGCAGTTTTGTTTTTCCTATTTCCTATTCCTATTTCAGTATGTATTTCTAAAAGATAAGACCTCTTTCGAAAACATTGTTGTTGTTGTTAAGTGCCATTGAGTTAGTTCTGACTCACAGCAACCCTATGCACAGCAGAATGAAACACTGCCTGGTCCTGCACCATCCTTGTAATTGTTGCTATGCTTGAGTCCATTGTTCCAGCCACTGTGTTATTCCATCTCACTGAGGATCTTCCCCTGTTCTGCTGACCCTCTACTTTACCAGGGAGCTCTGGCAGTGTAGTGCCCAAGGCACTTGACTGCTAACCAGAAGGCTGGTGGTTCAAACCCTCAGGCACTCCTTAGAAGGAAGGTTGGACAATCTATTTCCGTAGTGATACTGCCTTGGAAACCCAAGGAGGGGTCGCCATGAGTTGGGTCTGACTCAATGTCACATAACAACAGCAGCAACAACAACTACTACTACTTTACCAAGCATGATATCCTTCTCCAAGGAGTGATGCTTTCTGATAACATGACCAAAATATAAGAGACGAAGTCTGGCCATTCTCACATATAAGGAGCATTCTGGATTATTATTTCTTGATTTACTTTTTACTGAATTTTGATATTAAAAATTAGGCAAAGTCTGATTATTTGTAGGATTTTTTTAGGTAAGAATATTCATCAATAACACATGACTATAATTTAATTAGGAGCTCTGGT
>NW_006922597.1:383374-387154 GCF_000298275.1 Orycteropus afer afer
TTCAATACTTTATATTCAAACAGATTTGATTTTTAATATATTTGTTTTCCACCGAGTTGACCTCTTCAATATTTTATATTCAAGTATATTTAATTTTTAAGGTATTTGTTCTCTATAAAAATGAATTTTTAAAATTAAAGCTGGAAAACTGGAAGACTCACAAGACAAACACAGTAATCAAAATACCCCCAGATGTCCATAATTTAAACCATATAATGAGGATTATCTCAAATCTAGATTTGGGTGCCCAATAAATCCTCTCTCCCTCAGCCTAAATGTTTGATTTGCATGAAAAAGTTATCAAAAGACACACATTTCCAAGTAGAGTATGTTGGACAACTGACCATGAAACATTCTTCACAAAGAGAAAGATTTAGAGTTTTTAAAGCATCTGAATGTACAAATGAAGAAACAAGGATCTTTCATTAGATGGGTTAGAACACTAAGATGGAGCTCAACCAGCTAGTAACAGGGTTGCATAATTAACAAGTAAAACTAAATTACTCTCCTAATAGAATATTACTTGATAACAGCCTGCAGGGCTGGACTAATGAGGTAAAGGGAATAGCAAAGAGGCCACTTTCAATTATTACTATTAGAAGACACACTGACTACAGGTCAGAGGACATGAAGACAACAGTAACCCAGAAGACTATCAAATCAAAAAGAATTTTCATTTAAGATTGATGCATCTATGGATGCTGATTAACTGTGTCCAGTTGATAGTACTAGTTAGAAACCTTGAAGAGAAATAAAGAAGCACCACAAGAAGCTACGAAGGTTGAAATATTCAAAGTAATACATGAATATTTTGAAACACGGTAGAAACTCTGCATAACTCTGTGAAGTAATGTGAAGCAATGGCAGGGAGATATAAGGGATTTTTTACATTTGAAATTTTTTCTGAAAACCCCAAAATTCATTCACTAAGCAGCCCTATATAAAAGTTGGCCTGTAGGCCTAATTTCCACAGTAAATGATGCTAGGTAAATTTAATTGAAGCCAAGGCACTACTCACCCACTTTTCAACTTTCTATGAAGAAATAGTATTAGTACATCTTTCTCAGCTGTTTGAAAACTAAGAGTGCAGGAGTTTGTAAGAAATTTATGAGTTAAAATAAGACTTCTGCAGACCTTGCAGATTTGATGCTTACTGGCTTCAACAAATGGCTTTTTGAGCACATGAATAAAACGGCATAAAAAATTTTAAAGATACTAAAAAATATATTAAAGTATATTCAAAGCAAAACTTAAACTTAGGAGAAGTGAGGTTAAGTATGATTCCCTGGGTGATGTTTAGTAAATGTTATAATTTGAATACTAAAGAAGACTTATTAAAATGAGTGATGTCTATGTCTCTTTGAAAAAGTCCATATGAAAATTTCTGTTGGATTCAAAATTCATGAGCATTTGTTACAAGAAATTTCAATATCACCTTAATTGAAAGAAAGGATCTAACTGTTGGTGGGAAAGGAGTTTTATTCAATTAAAAAAACACTCTTTGATGATTTGCTGCCACCTACTTATGCAAGCAGTTTCTTGTTGATGGTGACTACAAAGAGATAGAAAATATCGTGTAGTTATTTCAAGCATAAAACCTGGTTATTCGCCTGGCTATGGCAAGAACAAGTGAGTTATGAAAGGCAGGTGGAAAAGAGAGGCACAACAAAAGTTGTTGTTAGGTGCCGTCAAGTTATTTCTGACTCATAGCGACCCTGTGTACAACAGATTTGATTTTTAATAAACACTGTCCAGTTCTGCATCATCCTCACAATCGTTGCTATGGTTGAGATATTGTTGCAGCCACTG
Source organism: Orycteropus afer afer (assembly GCF_000298275.1). Classification (NCBI taxonomy): domain Eukaryota; kingdom Metazoa; phylum Chordata; class Mammalia; order Tubulidentata; family Orycteropodidae; genus Orycteropus; species Orycteropus afer. The sequence goes on from NW_006922597.1 coordinate 385,184, forward strand.
CATCAATCCCTCTCATTGAGGGTCTTCCCCTTTTTCACTGACCTTCTACTTTACCAACCATGATATCCTTATCCAGGGACTGGTCCCTCCTGATAACATGACCAAAGTATGAGAGGTGAAGTCTGGCCATTCTTGCTTCTAAAGGAGCATTCCAACTACTTTCAAGACAGAATTCTTTTGGCAGTCCATGGTATATGCAATATTCTTTGTCAACACTACAATTCAAATGCATCAATTCAAAACAAGTAGTTGTTCCATTTCTAAAGAAAGGTTGATATGGTGTGAAAGCACCACCCACACTAAACACAAAAACTGTGGCTGATGAAACCAAATGGTATCTAATGTCCCCAGAGCTGGTGTTTTTGAGGGGAGCTTGCTGACCTGCAGAGCCGTGTAACTGTTTCATAAATTCAAGTGAATTACTGAGGACATTAGGGCAAAATGTGCCTGAACAACCTCCATGGAATGAATCTTACCTTCAACAACATACCTTCCAATATCAAGAACTGGGATGCCACTATGGAAGTTTATATCCATATCAAAACTACCAATAGTTATTTGCTTCATATGTCTTTATTTTTCCCCACCAAAAAACACAACTTGATATAGAAGATCTATGTTCAGCACTAATGGATTCACCAAATCAAGACTAAAATGAGGGCAGTCACAACCAAAAGCTCAGAAGAAGTGGGCACACATGTTGACCACTACAAATTCATATCAGTGAATAAAAAAAGTTGTATTTCTACATGTGAGCTCAAGAGTGCTATGAGATTATTCTGAAAATATTTCATTGGAAAGTTGTATACAAATTCAATATTTAATAAATCCTCCAAAACATTGCCTTTTTGTTTTGTTTTATTTTTCTTACCACAATCATATAATATAAAGAAAATGTAAGGAATTTCTTTTCACTAAACCCTAGTACCCATACATCCCTTTCAGTTTATTCCAGTGTCACACAATTTTCCACTTTTTCTGTGTGCTAGGTTGTAAATGCTCTAACACATTTACATCTAGTCATATTGCATAGAAACACTAGCACACACAGGCAGGTGTATGCATATAGCACATGTGTACACATAGATTCAAATTTGCACTCACATCCAGAGTTACATCAGCTGATAAGCACAACCAAGCACTCACATACAGACACACACACGCACCCCTACTCATCTATACAGAAATAGTTAGGCATGTGTAAAGGCACCCATCTGTTATGTTTTAAATTTTGTCCCCCCCTAAATATGTGTTGTACACTCTAACCCCCCCATGCCTGTGGTTATAATCTTGTTTGGGAAGGGGTTTTCTTTGTCATGTTAATGAGGCAGTATTAGTGTAGAAAATGGAAAAAAAAAAAAAAACAACCAACCCTTACTATTGTCAAGTCGAATCCGACTCATAGCAACCCCTCCTTGGGTTTCTGAGGTGGTATCTCTATGGAAGTAGATTGCCCAGTCTTCCTCCTGAGGAGTGGCTGGTGGGTTTGAACCTCCAGCCTTCCGGTTAGCAGTCAAATACCTTAAGCGCTATGCCACCTGAGGTCCTATATTAGTGTAGAGTATGTGTTAAATCAATCTCTTTTGAGATATAACAACACATTAAGCAAGAAAGAAAGCAAGCAGAGATGGGAGACAATAGATGCCTGACCACATGAAGATTGCCAAGGAACAGAGGAAGAGAAGCTGAAAAGCCACAGGGACCTTCCCCAAGAGCTGACAGAGAGGGAAAGTCTTCCCCTAGAGTCAGGCCATGAAATAAATAAATAAATAAATTTTTGTTTGTTAAAGCCATCCCCTTGTGGTATTTCTGTTACAGCATTCAATGACTAAGACACCACCCACCAGTGCATCATACAAAGGTACACAATGCACACACACACAAACACACAGATATAACCCACATTTTATAAAAACACAGGCCTATTGGCAAGTGAGGACAACTACAAACAAAAAGAGGGAAAAGACTGTG
>NW_006922597.1:388684-398287 GCF_000298275.1 Orycteropus afer afer
ACAATTCACAGGGGTACATGCAGACACATATATACAAACCAAATCATACAGACCTACCCACTTCTAGACATCATCACACATGCAGAGACACAAGAATTGGCCTTCAGAGACAGATCAAATTCTGTTCACATCTTACAGATCCAGCCTTTCTCCACCTACAACCTGTATAGTGCCTAAGGCATTTGACTGCTAAATAGAAGGCTGGCAGTTCAAACACACCAGCCACTCCTCCGAAGGAAGACTGGGCAATCTACTTCCACAGAGATACTGCCTCAGAAACCCAAGGAGTGTTCGCTCTGAGTCGGGATTGACTCGACAGCAGTGAGTTTGGTTGTTTTTTTGGATCTTATACAAATCCACTCTCACAAATCCACCCTGGCACACATGCATATATACACAGATATAAGTATGTTTGCACATACAGGTACATTGCTCAGGTTCACTCCTACACACATACACACACACACATATACAGAGCAATGTAGACTCACACATGCACGCTCACATACCCAATGATGCTTATAAATGCTGAGAGACACAAACTCCCAGATACACACACCCATTTATGCTTACACATACACTCACACAACACAGATACATACATCCGAGCACGTGGTCATGTAAACACAAACCTACTACACAAACACACACAGATCCATCCCCCCTCACACATCCACCCACATCATGACATACAAACCTAGATACCAACATTTTTCCATTTACAGACACAACAAAGTTTCACATGCACACATTCACATACTGACCACTACAAACTTGTTCACATATTCAGATGAAAACACACTGGCATGAACACATATACACTGACAGAAGCATGCTCATATATGCAGACATACCAGAAACACAGGTAACACCTGCACTCACATAAATGCTACATTACAGATATTTTCACTCACACACCCAAATGCATTCATGCTAGAAAATGTCCACATAGGCACAAACTCCCTCCATCCACCCCCTAGACACACTTATTCTCACATATCCATGGTTTTATATATACACTGGGACACATATAATTATAAACCCATGTTAATGTACAGACACACTCATATACACACAGGATATGCTCATTTTCTTTCTCTTTTTCACACACACACATGCACACACATGGATACAGACAATGTGGCAAATATGCACATAGAAACTACCCCAATCAGCACCTACACTGTTATTTACTTAAACACTGGCACATATAATAATTATAATAATAGGTAACGCTTTAAACAGCACTCATTTAAGTGCCGGATACTGTTCAAACTGCGTTTCAAATGTTAATTCTCCCAATCTTCACCCTATAAAGTATTATTACCCCACTTTACAAATAAGAAACTAAGGCAAAGAGAGGTTAGAGGACTTGTTCAAAGCCACAGAGTTTATGAATAGCAGAACTAAGATTCAAATGCAGAGTCCAGCTCCAAAGTCCTTGCAGATTCAACTTATATATAGAAACATATTCACCTCTCCCCTACAGATACACATCACTTGAGCACAAGCACACACACACATACACACCAGCTCCCATTTACTGATACATTTAGGGGCAAACAACCACACACATGTAAGCACATACACAGACAAACATGGACATGTTCCCATTTAGACATTCCAGGAGAGATATATCACACACCCACAATCACACATCCTACCCAGACACAACCATACTATTGGACACACAAAACACCCAGATACATCACCTACACACCATCCAGATAAATCTACACTCACATACAGATACATCCACATTCTCAGATACATTCTCCACCCAGATACACCTACTCACACACACACTGGCCCACACTCACACCCCTTGCCCAATACATTCACACTCACAATTCCATACAGATTCACCCATACACATCCATTCATCCATATACACACACTCTCTCTCACACACATATAAAACCATGCACGCACCCTCTGTCTCATATACCATAAAGATAGACCCACACACATCCTACCCATGTATAACCACACTCTCACACATCCCAGTCCAGATACACCCACATTCTCTTTTGTATGCACCCATTCAGATACACTCACTTTTGCACACAAACCCAACAGAGATACATCCACACTCCCTCACACAGATATTATCCAAATATACCCACATTCATATACACACACCTCAAAACACCTACACTCACATGTACTCTACCTAGATATAGCCACACTTATACAAACCTGTTTGAACCCATACTCTCACATACAACATCCAGATACACACCCCCAACTCAGATCCCTCACACTCAACCCAACCTAGGTACACCTACAATCTCACACAGTATCAAGATGCACCCACAATGACAGACATATCATTCAACTACACTATGTTCACACACACTCCATTCAATATTTACACTCACAAATTTCCAACCCAACTACATCCATACATGCACATAGATACACACATCACACCCATACACAATCCATAGACACCCATATTCACATAGCCTTTCCCAGATACATCCACCCTGTCATAGATACACACTATCCAGATTCATCCTATAGAGCTCACTGAGATACACTCAAACCCACAAACACTGTCTAGATATACCCCATTACTATCTACATTCTACATCCCACCTGGATATATCCAATTCACACACACCATACAGGTATAGTTCCCCACACACTCAGCTATCCAGCTAAAGCTATGCTCTCATCTCCTCCACACAACAAAGATGCACCTACACTCCATATACACACATCTCATATATACCCCCAAATGCCCTTTCACAACCCACCTGAATACCCAAGTACATATACACTCACACAACCCACCCAGGTACACAATCAAAGCTCTTTCACACATCGTCCAGATACACTCATGCCCTAACTTCCAGAACATCCAGATATACCCACATTCAAACACATTCCACCCAAAGTATACCCATATACTTTCATACACAACCCACATATACCTGCATGCTTTCTCTCTCACACACTCCACCTAGAGATATACCCACACTTCATACACATAGCTCATCCACATACACTCACAGTCCTTTATACACCCACACTCACCCCTGATCCAGTTATACCCAATCTCTCACACACCATCTAGATATACCTGATGGTGTATCTCCTCCATCCAGATACATTCATGCTCTCACACTCCCCACATCCAGAAATATCTATACTGTCTCTTACATATATACACAACCAAGATATATACCCAATTCTCTTAGTCGCCACCATCCAGATATACCCACACTTCACACACAATGCAGATACACCCATACTCTCTAACACAGACACACACAGTCCAGTTACACCCACGCACCACACACACATCTCACCCAGATACACTCCCACACACTATTCATACCCGAAAAACAAACTGCCATTGAATGGATTCCGTCTCATTGTGACCCTATAGGACAGAGTAGAACTACCCCATAGAGTTTCCAAGGTTGTAAATCTTTGCAGAAGCAGACTGCCTCATCTTTCTTCCATGGAGCAGGTGGTGAGTTCAAACCGCTGACTTTGGTTAGCAGCCCAATGCATTAACCATAGTGTCACACCATCCATAAAGATCTCTAATTACATAACTCCCCACTCCCAGTCAAATGTGACAAATCATCTCTCACTCACACACGTATAACCATCCAGATACACCCCATCACACACTTCCATCACTCAGATACACTTATGCTTTCATCTACCTACATACCACCCAGATATACTGACACTTCCATACCCCACAATGCATCTAGTTTTCCTCACCTAGGGAGCTCTGGTAGCGTAGTGCCTAAGGCACTTGGCTGCTAACCAGAAGGCTGGCGGTTCAAACCCACCAGCCACTCCTCGGAAGGAAGATGGGGCAATCTACTTCCGTAGTGATACTGCCTCAGAAACCCAAGGAGGGGTCACTGAGTCAGGTCCGACTCGATGGCAAACAACAACAGAAGCATCTACACTTGCTCTTATATGCACAACACTGATACATCTATACTACTGCGCGCACACACACACACACACACATCATCCAGGTACACCCACACACTCTCTTATACCATCCAGATACACCCACACTCACATATCCCTCAAGTACACACATCTCATATGTATTCCCACCTAGCTCTCATTCATACCATTCTTCACCCAACTAGGCGCATGCTCTTGTCCATCACCACTATTACCACTAGCTGCCATTGAGAACTCTGACTCATAGCTAGTGACTTTATGTCAAAATAGAATAGTACTCCATAGGATTTTCAATGGCTGAGTTTTTGGAAGTAGATCACCAGGACTTTCTTATGAGATGCCTCTGGGGAAACTTGAACCTCCATCCTTTCGGTTAGCAGCCGAGTATATTAACCATTTACACCACCCAGGGACTTCCCTGCTCTCATACTACGTCACAAATACACTGTTTAGATAGACCTACATTCACCCTTCCCAAATACACGCAAATGTCTCACATAACACCCTACACAGAAACACCCATGGGTTTTCTTACACACATACAACCCAGATTCTTTGTTTCTCTTCTTCACCAGATATACATACACACACCAACCCATACAGACAAATCTTCCCTCAGATACATTCATGTCTAGATTTCTGCTTAGATGGCATGATTTGGGTGCCCTTTATGAAAACCATTTACTCACCCTAGAACCATTCTGTTCTGCGTCTTTGATTGTGAGGAGATGGGAATGGAGATCTTTGTGTTTCAAGAATGATTTTCTACAGAAGTTGTAGGCATAGTTCCCCAGGATATTAGTCATGACTGATTCCCACTTTCTGGATGTGAATGATAACAGAAATTATCCTGAGACCCTCATGAAAGCTTAGTACATGGTTAAGGCCAGAGAGGCCCTAGAAGGAGGTCATGAATCGGCCAGGCCTCATAGATTACCATCCTGCATTTTGTCTACATAGTTATAGACAGACATGGTCTATCAAGGCACCACTGACACACTGATATGCTCATAAATATATCTGGGGTACACACAGAGTCACACAAATTCATAAACAAACTCATAAATACCTTCCTGTATCACACTTTTCAGTGATAACGCCTTTCTGCACAGGCCCAAGGCTGAACTTCTCTCTCTCATTATTAGACATGTATGTGAACACATATCTGAGCTCATCTCTATACATAGGCACACTCACACTCACACTGCATGCTCACACTGTACCTGGTCACACACATGCACATTCATTTATTCCCAAACATATGCATACCTACATGACATAATGCCCATGCATGACTTACATTCACTCACAAACACAGGTGTACACACAGGCATGCTTACACATACCCATTGACAGGTAGAACCTGTCTCACATTCAGACAATGAACATGTAAGGACATATAGAAGCAAGCTCACAAATATATATGCACCCACATATAGACCCATCCACACAAATATATTCACATTCACACATGGATGTACTTATACCCATATATACCTAGATATGCACATGCTTGTGAATAAGATGATTTATACACATACAGACATTCTAACACATGAAGACCTGTATGCACAATTGGGTATATACACCTATGCACATATTCATGTGCATATAGACTTATACATGATTAATTCCTATGTGCACAAATTCAGGCATGGAAATACAAGTGTAGTCATAAAATACACTCATGAAATCACAGTCAGATATGTACACCATATCCATCCACACATATTGATAAACATATGAGAAGCTATGCAAAGAAAATATTAATTTACACTTACATTCAAACAGAGAGACTTGGATACAAAGGTATGTTTGCATACATGAGCACGTAGCAGTACACTCACATATTCTTCCACACACTTGTACACCTGCACATGAATTGAGATGCACAAAGACATCCTCACACACACACTCACACACTTGTAGATCAAGAATAGTATGCACAAACATATATTCACTTACACTGTTCTTCAACATATACTCCCAAACAAACAATGACATAAACACAAATGCATATGCAAATAATTAGAACTGTACAAACTGGTACTTTAACACACCTGCACATTCAAACAAGCATATACTCACACATATACACAATTATATGTGCATGAACACACAGGCATATAGACATTTTCACTCAAATACACACAGCCAGATGTTCATACATACTAGCATATATATACACATGTACACTTGCAGTCACACACAGGCATATGCAAACACATATTCACATTCACATTCAGAATTCAAGGAAAACACTTAACGAAACATGCACACGCAAGTATTATAACATATAGTTACTCACACATACCACAATCAAACATGCACTCACACACAACAGTGTACCCACAAACACAATTAGACATATACACAAATGCATCCATTAACCCATATACACAGCTTGATGTACATATCTATATACAAGTATACACACCCACGGCCATACTCATATATAGTCAGATATGCACATGTAGGTTAGCCCACAAAATACATTTTCATGCACACAACATATATTCATACCCTTTCCCTTATTCACACAATTAGTTCTGCTGATATTAGTGTGCCAATCTACTAACATATTCCCAATCAGATGTAGATCTGATCTGTAGGTTTGTCCACAGACAATATGCAATCAAGCATGCACACACAGACAGATACGTAATTAAAAATACCAGTAAGTCCACCTAGACATTCACACCCAGGCCTATTCATGACAGCCACATTCACATTCTGTTCATATATACATACCCTCCTATACATGCATGGACATGCACACATATATGTCCTTACACTCACAGACACACCATTTAGATATATACACACCCTTTATGCACATATAAGCATATACAAATATACACACTGAGATATAATTAGGCACTCACCTAATTAGAAATGCATACCCAGGCATTCCAAAGCCCATACACTCACACATACAATCAGACAACATGTACACACAGGTGTAATTCAAAGACACATTGATACCACACACATATACAACCAGACATTTAATAGGCCTATTGGCCCAGAGAAACCCTCACTCAGGCTTATAATTAAACATGCCCACTTGCTCACCCGAACAGACCTGCATAGTCATACCTACCCCTCTTCACACACACAAGCTTACCCAGACCCCCTACACACACTTATCATCACATGACCTGTTCACAGAGAGACTCATATACATCCACAATGCCCATAAACAGACATGCATACACAACCACACATTTTCAGTCATATATATACACCCACACTCAAGTTCAGGTGCCTCCAGACTAGATTGAGTCCTCTCCCTTCCACACCAAATGCTTCTTCAGAAAAGTCTCAAAGCCCCACCCATCCTTGCCCCCACAAAGGGGTCTTCTGGGCTTCAGTCTTTTCCCTCTGCCTGTTCCTCGCCTGGCCTTGAGGTCCCTCCTCCAGCTACCAACCCTCACTTCGTGTTCCATCACAAACCAGCCATCAGACCCCACCCTCCTCTATGCTGGGCTCCAGGACAGCAATTTTCAGGGACTCATCCCCACAAGTGTGTTGATGGGCCACACCCCAGTTCTACCCTAAGCTCTGCAATCTCAGAAGGTCAGCCTTGTCTCCAGGTCCTGCCAGCCACTGACCACAGGCCAAACTCTTGCCAAGTGCCCCCTCAACAGGGAGATGCATACATCACCAGGACCAAGAATGCTGCAGGCTGAAAGCCAGGCCTCTGCTAGCTCATGGGGGCTCAAGCCTGTGTGTCTGTGTGTGTGTGTGTGTGTGTGTGTGTGTGCGCGCTCACAAGAGCAAGTATAGGGAAAGAATCTTGGAGTAAGGTGGTGATGACAGGCTCTGCCCTCAAACACCACTTATCACTCCTTACAATGAGAAGTAACAGCATAGAGCTGCCCCTATCTCCCCTCCCCTTCTCCAAAATTGTCTTACCACTGTCCCCTACCAGATATCTGCTGAGACCTTGGAGAAGAAGGATAGTCACTCCCCCAAATAATCAATAACAATATTAATCATAAATAATCAGTAACAATAGTGACCATGAGCTTTGCTGACATTGGTTCAGTGCCACCTCTGTGCCACATTCTTTATTTACATGCATCAATTCATTTAATCCCTATACACACCAACAAAGGAATGTTTACCAGCCCCTTTGACAAATGGGAAAACTGACACTAATGCTATAGATCTAATAGTTGGGGGAAGTGTCCCTGGTAGATTCTACCTTCTCCATGTATTAAGTTTACTGCATCTCCAGACCAGGACTAGGGAGGTGGGCATAGGTATCTCTGGCTACTGTGCACAAGGCCATAAACTCTGGGGGTCCCAGACACACCATGGGCATCAAAAAGAGAGATAGAGAGCCTCGTGATGGAGGCTGAGGCTCAAACTGTGGGGATGACCATATTGTTGGTCTTTGACCCCACAGAGCCATTATAAAGCCATCAGGTAACCTAGAGCCTGGAAGTGCTCCCCACCTTCACCTCACCTTCCTTTAGCCCTACAGCAGGTTTCTTCCCCTAGCTTGTAATCACAGCAATATCTTCAGTGGTGAGCTGGCACAAGTCTGTGTTACCTGTGGGGAAAGACAGGTGAAGGGAAGAAAGAAGGAAGGGAGGGAGAGACAGAGGGAGGGAAGGAAAGGAAGGAAGGAAAGAAGGAAGGAAAAAGGGAAGAATGACAGACTTAAGGGAAGAGTGTGTGGTGTTTGGTTTGGGCTGGGAGCAGCTTCTCTGTCATGTCTGCCCACCTGCTTGTTACCTCGGTGCGCGTGCACACGCGCGCGCGCGCACACACACACACACACACACTCACCAACCAGGCCAAGGAACCTGGAGAAGAGTGAGGGAGAAGGGAGAGAAGGCAGCTGTAAGAGGCTAAGCCTGCCCAGGGTGCACACATTGTGAGAGAAGCTCCCAGGCATCCCTTCCACCACCACACAAGGAAATATTAACACAGCCTCATGCTCAAGCACGATCACAATGATAAAAAGAGATTCTGTGTGGGAAAACAGGTGGTGGCTCCCTTTCTCGTGGGACATTTGGGATTGAGAAAGATGGGGATGACTAGAAGAGTGTCCAGGCTTGGGTGCCAAAATAGCTCCTCTGATGGAGCAGAAAGACAGAAAGAGACTGACAGGCAGTCAGAGACAGAGAGCATGGCAGTGATAGAGACTCTGATATATGTGTAGGGAGACAGAAGATAAGTCCCAGCCCCCATCCTTGGTGGAGGGTTGCTGCCTGCTTACCTGGGCTCTCTCAGCAGGGTTGTCTTGGTATCCAGAAAGGGGGCTCAAGCTGTTTCACTCAGGGTAAATCACAGCCCAGGCCACATCTTGGGACCCTCAGTGTTCTGAGGGTCAGTAACATTCCTGCTTCTGTTGCCGTGGATACAGCAAGGCTGATCTAAATCGCAGGCATCAGAAGAAGCAGGCACCGGAGAGGTGCACTGGGAAGAACAGGGGTGTTGGGGAATACCAGGTAGGCAACACACAGCCTTGGGGTGCCCAGCCAGTTGGCAGGTGGGGGTCCCTTATGGGTGGTTCCCCCACTACACACTCCCACTCCCATCTTCATGACACGGCCAAGCTGGGAGGGGGGCCAGCTCTGTCCCTGCTACAGGTCTGCCTGCCTGGCTGCCGGTCCCCCGCCATCTCCACATTCCCCTTCACCC
>NW_006922597.1:399051-400290 GCF_000298275.1 Orycteropus afer afer
GCTGTGCTGCCAGGACAATAGCTGGCTGGGGAAGACAGGCTAGGGCCTTTCTGAAATGCAGGAGAAAGGCAAGCATGGAAGTGGAGAAAGGTCACCAACAGGCTGCTGAAAGAGTAATTCACATGGGCTACAAGTGCAGAGGAGGCAGGGGATGGGGTGTCTGAGGTTGGGACTGGGACAGAAAGGTCTGAAGGAAGTTTCTCAAAAGCTTTGGGATGGAATGTTTAGTGCTCTGAGAGCTAGGATAGATAGATAACCTTATCTACAATGGGGTTTGCACCTTTCTCTGGCAAGGCCTGGAAGGTGGGGGGGAGGGGGGGAGGGGAGGAGCAATGGCCAGCTCTGAACAGGCCCTCTCAGAATATCTCCCCTGCCTTTCTGGGCTAGTAGACATGCATATACCCAGGCTAGGTTCCGAGACAGCAGAATAGGACAGATGGTGGGAAGCCTGGTAGGCAGACAAGGGAAAAAATTTTGCCTGCCCTCAATGGGATTAAATTGGGATGCCGTTTAACCAAATGATGTGAGTGTGGTTCCCTTAATTATAGCATTTAAGAATCCCAATTCTCCTAATATAAGACCTTTTACTTTGTTTCCTTTCTTCCTTCACCCATTGGTACACTCAGTTATTAAACAAACCTTTATGCTAGGCCCAGTATTGGGCCTTGGTGACACATGGAAATGAGACTTGTTCCTTGCCTTTAGAACACCCATGCTCTATTACCAAACTGTGGTCCTAGAACCCACCTGCATCTGAATCCCTTGGAGAGCATGTGAAATGTAGATCTCCAGGCCCAACTTCCAGAAATAGTATTCCAGTAGGTTTGAGATGGGGCTCCAAAGTCTGCATTCTGACAAAGGCCTTCAGTGGTTATTTTTATGTCCACTGAAGTTTGGGCACTATAACTTGGAAAGGGAGAGAGACCCATGAGTCAAAGATAAATTCATAATTTCTGATGGAGATTAGAAGATATTTTGAACTGACTGATAATGAAAATATTACATATATAATTTTATGGGATGCTGCTAAGGCTGCTATTAGAAATTTATAGCCTTAAATTCATATATTATAAAAAAAAAGACTGAAATCAATGAGTTAGGCATCCATCTTGAGAATGTAGAAAAATATAGCACATATTGCTTAGGCCACTACGTTGGCAAGAGCAGGGACCCTAGCTCGAGCTAGCAAATAAACTTTCCTTTTGCTTTTGCATTGTCGTGTGTTAGCAAATTCCTCGC
>NW_006922597.1:400951-402869 GCF_000298275.1 Orycteropus afer afer
GACTGAGTCCAAGTTCCAGGCCCCCATGGGCACCCGGACCAATTTCCTTACATTTTAGTGTAGCAAGATATGGTGACTACCCCTCCCCCATGGCTAAAACTTTTTCTTCCGAATCTCTCTGTCAAGGTATTAACATCCTCACTCGGGACTAGTGAGAAGGGGAAACCGAGATGACCCAAGTCCTGGGAAGCCGTTCCACCAGTTCTGTCTGATTCCCAAAACTCACCCCGATCTGATAGATCTAGAAGGTGGCTCGTTGGTCTAAGGGTATGATTCTCGCTTGGGGTGCAAGAGGTCCCGGGATCCCCAAATACCCCAGGACTCCCGAACCAGGGGGTTGCAACCAGCTGGTAAGTGTTTAAATGTTTGTTGTTTGTTTAAGTCCTTTGTGTGATACCTGGGGCCCGTTTTCTGTAAAGCTAACTTTAGCCTAAGGGGACGCACGAGCAGGCCGTCAGCCGGAGGATCTGGGAAACGTCCCAGGACCTCTTCAAGAAAAGAGGAAGTGGAAGCCCTCCAATCTGGAATTCTGAATTGGTATAGGGACAAAGCAAGTCGCTCCCGCGGCTTGGCGTGAGGCCGTCGTCCCGCTTTCAGTTTTGCTTCCAATTTGTGGGAAGCAGTCTTTGTTCGTCCTTTTGTGAATCTATTTGTTGTTTGTCAGTGTTTGTGATTTGGTGGACCGACGAAATGGAACAGACTATGACTATGATGACTCCCCCTTCCCTTTTGACTGGTAACTTTAAAGAAGTTAAGCAAAGAGCACAGAATTTAAATGTGGAAAGAAAAAAACAAAAAAGAAAAAATTTGTAGCATTGTGTAGCTCAGAATAGCCCACATTCAACTAGGATAGCCAGCCGAAGGAATGTTCTATCTTCAAATTATTTTAAGATTGAAAGAAATTGTGTTCCGGTCTAGCTGGGGACACCCAGATCAGAGGTCATATATTATCACATAGTAAGATTTAGTGGTTAAAGCCATTGCTACCTCTTTTTTTTCCTAAGCAGGCACCTAAACCGGTCCTAGCAGTGCAACCTTATACTGCCCGGAAGAAGGAACCTGAAATTAAACCTTTGGCGCCGACCCACCCAGTATTCCAGGGGGAAACAGAGGAAGAGCTCCTTTTCCCCGCCTTACCAAACCCCTTCAGCAGGTATTGCAGCTACAGAGGGTGCGTTGCCCCAAGCTCCGGATTTAACTACTCATCAGCATACCTGAGAGGATTGTCAACAAACTCCCCCAGCTTTTGTTCACCACTGAGGAATGTGAAAGAATCCAGATAGAAGCCCGGAAATCTGTTTTGGGAGATAATAAGCTCTCTATAGAAACCAGGGAGTCCAAGCTGGTGTTAACATAATTTAAATGAAACCTTTAACAAGAGGATGCATGAGAGGTACAATCAAACATACTGTGTCTCTTCTCGAATCTTTTAGTTTTAACTTAAATCTTTAAAGTATAATACACAACAAGAAGTTTGATAAAGTTTAAAATTTTACTTTGAAATATTAGAAGACTAGAATATTTGTTTCCAAGTCATTTTGATATATTAACTAAATATGTATACGTGTGTGTGCGTGCACTGATGTATTAACTGAGTGAATAGCAGAAACCTCTGAGTATCTTGGGAGCAGATTGTTTCTTCTCAGCTTTGCCTTGTTTTCCATCTCATAAGAGTCCATTCTAGTTCTTACTCCTTCCAAAGATTATGAGCACTGCTAAGACAGACCTGGGATCTCCTGGACTGGGGGTGCCCTGTAGCTGGACCAGAGTTCTAGCTAACAGAATCAGCCGAGTACACCTGGAGTTCAGGAGCAGGGATGCTATGAACTAGTATTCAGTCACTTAGCACTTTCGTGGGCACCGTTGTTAGCACTGTTTTGTTTTTAATAACTGGAAGCACTTAATGATTATTTTACTT
>NW_006922597.1:404820-405668 GCF_000298275.1 Orycteropus afer afer
GAATAGTAAACTTGTATGTTACTTGCTTGTAACCACCTAGATCCACCTGAGTGGAAATGGGGGAAGTGCAGCAAAGAAAAAACGAGCTGAATTTAGTACTCTTTAACCTAAGACCTAAGTCAGAAACGACTCGAGGGCACTTAACAACAACAATAACAACAACCTAAGACCAGGATGCTGAAGAAACAGTCTGCAGGGATTGTGCTGTGGGGCACTATCCTCTTTGTGGCCTGGAATGCCCTGCTCCTTCTCTTCTCCTAGACACGCCCAGCACCTGGCAGGCCTCCCTCAGACAGTTCTCTTGATGACGACCCCGCCAGCCTCACCGGTGAGGTGATCCGCCTGGCCCAGAACACTAAAGTGGAGTTGGAACGTCAGCGGGGATTGTTGCAGCAGGTTAGGGAGCACCGTGCTCAGTGGAGGCAGCGATTGAGAGTGCCCACTGCGGGCCCCCCTACCCCACCGCATGTGCCTGTACCCCATCATTGTCAACCAGGACTTGAGCATGAGGAAACAGCCCAAGTCATTGCCTCCTATAGCAACGCCATCACGCACATCCGGCAACCTGGCCTGAGCAACGTTGCTGTGCCGCCCGACCACCACGAATTCCAGAACTACTATAAAATTACTCAGCATTACCGCTGGACTCTGGGCCAAATCTTCCACAGGTTCAAGTTCTCAGCAGCTGTGGTCGTCAAAGATAACCTGGAGGTAGCACCAGATTTCTTTGAGTACTTTCAGGCCACCTACCCAATACTGAGGACTAACCCCTCACTCTGGTATGTATCTACCTAGAATAACAATAGCAAGGAACAGATGGTAGACTCTAACAAACCTGAACTTCCCTA
>NW_006922597.1:408158-408943 GCF_000298275.1 Orycteropus afer afer
GATAAATTCATAATTTCTGATGGAGATTAGAAGATATTTTGAACTGACTGATAATGAAAATATTACATATATAATTTTATGGGATGCTGCTAAGGTTGCTATTAGAAATTTATAGCCTTAAATTCATATATTATAAAAAAAAGACTGAAATCAATGAGTTAGGCATCCATCTTGAGAATGTAGAAAAATATAGCACATTAAATTTAAAGAAAGAAGAAGGAAGGAAACTAGAGATAATAGCGGAAATTAATGAAACAGAAAACAGAACTATAACAGAGAGGATAAAAATAGCCAAAAGCTGTTCCTTTGAAAAAACTGAGAAAATGATAAACACTTGTGAGATTGATTAAGAAAAAAATACAGAGGAGGCACAATACAGGCATTGGGAATAAGAATGAACACATTCCAGGTCACAGAGATGCTAAAAATATAGTAAGAGTGTATTATGAAGAATTTTATACCAAGAAATTTGAAAATTTATATAAAAAGGAAAAATTCCTGGAAGAAAACCCCATAACGTACTACAACTCATACAATAATAAATTAAAAAATCTGAGTAATCCTATAACTATTAAATAAATTGAATTTATAATAAAAAGTTTTCCACAAAGCAATATGGCACTTCATTGTTGTTGTTAGGTATACAATAGAACAAAACACTGCCCAATCCTGCACCATCCTCACAATCCCTGCAATGCTCCAGCACATCATTGTAGCCACTGTGTCAATCCATCTTGATAAGGTCCTCCCCCTTTTTACTTACCCTCATTTCTTTTCTTTTTTTT
>NW_006922598.1:0-818 GCF_000298275.1 Orycteropus afer afer
TATACAGCTACTCAGCTGCTCACAGTAGATTCCACCATGGAGTTGACTACGAGTCTCATCATGGGGAATACTACATTCAGCTGTCCAGCCACTCAAGCAGGCCCAGCCAAGTTGACACACAAACTTAACCACCACAGACAAGTATTGTATTAGCTCATTATTGTAAAAAAGTCAAGGAAGGGACTTCCAGTAAGATGGCAGAATAGACAGACAAGCTCCATGGGCCCTCTTCAACAAAGAAAAGAGAAACCAATTGACAAAGATATAGAAGATAATCCTGGAGTCCTGAGTTTTGAAAGCAAGGATGCAGAAGTGGATTAGGCACCAACTGAGTGGAAAAAACTGAACTAAAACAGTGAGTACAGAGACAGTTGGAGCAGTGGACTGTCAGCTACTCTGATGGGACCAAAAGCCTTAATATTTCCAAGTGGTGTTGGGACCTGGTCAGCAAAGGCTTCAGGGATGACTGCACTGGTGGCCTATGACTAGGTAGGGAAACAGCAAGAAGGGGACAATCTGAGCTGTGAACTTTTGGCTATCCCGAGTGTGCAGCCATTTTGATTGCTTACAAGCAATGGCCATTTTGGATATTTAAAGTGACCGAGGGGGCAGCCACTTTGAATGTATAAAAATGGTGGCCATTTTGAATATTTAAAGTGACCAAGGCTGCAGTCATTTAGAATCTTTAAAAGTGGTGGCCATTTTTTATTTTAAAGTCACAGCATTCTCATTTGCATTCCAAGGACCTAAGAATAGGCTCCGTTAGCCAAGGATGGCAGGGACATATGGGAGGTTGACAATAGGAAAGGAGACAGGTG
>NW_006922598.1:3611-4831 GCF_000298275.1 Orycteropus afer afer
TCTGGTAAGACCCCCAATACTGTGGCCTTGGAATACATTCTACACCTGGAATAAAATTCACTCCCAGGGGCTGGGTCTCAGCCCAATAGTTAACAAAATGTACATGCAGATGACTCAACCCAGGGTGACACACCCACGTACTCTATGGAAATACATCCCTTGGAGCAATAGACTATGGGGCACCAGAAGGGCAACATTCACACAGAGGAAATACAGGGCAAACAGGAGTGCATAACTATGAGAGGCACAGGGGGAGGGTTACTGGGCAGGGAAGGGATGAGACTGGGTTAGGGTTGGGCATGGTAAATGGGGAGTGAAACTAAATGTACACATAATGTTGAATGTAAAACAAACTCTTAAAATTAAAAAGAAGAAAAAAAGAAACCATGCAGGCTAGAAAGCAATGGGATGGTATATAAAACCATGAAAGAGAAAATTTTCCAACCAAGAATTATGTACCCAGCAAAATTGTCCCTTAAATATGATAGGGAAACTAGGACATTTCCAGATAAGCAGAAATTAAGAGAATTTGTTAAAACCAGACAATTCTTACAAGAGATACTAAAGGGAGTCCTTTGGACAGAGAAATAACAACAGTCAACAACAAGTGACCATTAACACACATGATGATATAACCCAGAAACCAACCCAGCTATGGAAGTATCCAAAGTAAATAAGCTTACAAGATTGTAAACAGGGAACCAGAGACATTAATTGGCAAATGAGGACAACTACAAACCAAAAAGAGGGGAAAAAAATGTAGTTACAGAACTAGATGGTAAGGAAGTCAAGACAACTACAAGACAGAATGGACTGTTCTAAACTTGGGAAGAAAATTATAAATAACAGGGTAATCTCAAAGAAAAAGGATAAACCTTCACATCAAAATAAAAAAGAAGACCACCACAAATATTTAGCAAATAGTAAAACAATAGCAATGAAGGAAGTGATAACATGATTCATAAACAAAACTAGCTCAACACAGAAAATTATATGGAACAAAAAAATCAACATTATGAAAAAGCACATAACAAAATGAAAGCAACATATTCATACTTGTCGATAATTACATATCTGGCAAGGGACTTATCTCTAAGATTTATAGAAAACTTCAATGCCTCAACAGCAAATGAATTATCAATCCAATTGAAAAATGGGCAGAAGACATGAATAGACACTTCACCAAGGAGGATATTCAGGTGGCCAGCTAATACATGAAG
>NW_006922598.1:5531-11023 GCF_000298275.1 Orycteropus afer afer
TATGCTACCAGAGCTCCCCAATGGAATTCTATGCAGCACTAAAGAATAATGCAGAGTCTGCAAAACACCACATAACATGAATGAACTTGGAGGACATTATGCTGAGTGAAATAAGTCAATCACAGATGGACAAATATAGTATTAGTTCATTATTGTAAAAAGTCAAGGAAAGGTTTATATATGGAAGGAAACTTTATTTGTTGGTTTCTAGGGGTGGTAGGGGAGGAGAGGGAACACTGCAAAAAAAAAAAATCCATTGACCCATGTCAATTTAGTTTTGTATATTTCACTGTACATAAATTGTATTTCAATAAAATGCATTAAGGAAAAGTCATGGAAAGGTTTACATAAGGGAGGAAATTTTCTTTCTTTTTAATTTTTATTGTGATTTGGGTGAAACTTTACAGAGCTAACTCATTTTCTATACAGCAGTTCACACACATTTTATTTCATGACATTCCCCACAATGTAAAGCTCTTTTCCCACTTACTCCCTGTGTCCTTTCCTTCCTATGCACTCCTGCTCCCCGCTCAGCTATCTCCCTGTTCAAACATTGTCTTTCTGTTCTCCCATGATTGATTGATTGATTGATTGCTCCAAGGAGTGTGTCTACCTGACATAAATGTTCAGCCCACATGTTTGTCTATTGTATGGCTGGAAGACACAGAAGTGAGTTCAGTTCTAGACCTAAAGGGTAACTAGAGGCCATGGTTTCAGGGATCTCCCCAGGCTTTATCAGACCAGTAAATCTGGTCTTTTCTTTTTATGATTTTGAGTTTTGTTCCACATTGTTCTCCCACTCTATCCAGAATCTCCTACACTGACCCATTTCCGAGTGATTGACAGTGGTTACTGGACACCATCTAGTTCTTCTGGTCTCATGGTCATATAGGCTGAGGATTGCATGGTCTATCAGTCCCTTGGACAAATTGTTTCCATGGGTCTTTGGTTTCATTCATTCTTCTTTGCCCCAGATGAGGAGTGACCCATCATTGCATCTAGATGGCCGCTTGCAAGCTTTTAAGATCCCAGTCACTGCTCATCAAAGTAGGAGGTGAAACAATGTTTTTGTGTAGTATTTTATGTCAATTGAGCTTGACATCCCCTGTGACCATGGTCCCAAGCCCACAGGTCCAATGACTTACTCCCTTAATGTAGCTGGCTGTGGCCAAGAAGCCACCACAACTTTATCCCTTGTCAGCTCTACTATACACATGGACATTCTTATAGCACATACAAATATGCATGTAGAAACATTGTCTGCCAACCCTATACATGATCATGGGCACAATCCCCTCTGCCTAGACATGCCTGATCATTCAGCCTGTCCACCCATCTATCCACCCACAGATCAATGCTTGCCATCACTGACAATGCAGTACTGTACATGAAACAGGGTTCATTTTTGTTGTCTGTACCTCTCTATGTCTTCCTCTTTGTCAGTGCCACCATGTTGATCACTCACTTTTGGTACATTGCAGGGAAGGAAATTTTCTTTGTTGGTCAACAGGGATGGGAGAGGAGGGGAAGGGAGGGAAAATTGATGGATAATTAAGAGACAAGTTTGATATGGGTGAAGGGATTTTAAAAAGAAAGAAAGAAAGATTAGCCATGAGTTGATAGTTTTTGAAGCTAGGTTAAGGGCATATGGGGGTTCATTGTATTACTCTTTGTTTTTATTTGAAATATTTAATAATAATAATAAACATAAAAACACACTGCCATCGAGTCAGACCAGACTCATAGCGACCCCTCCTTGGGTTTCTGAGGCAGTAGCACTATGGAAGCAGATTGCCCAACCTTCCAAAGAGTAGCTGGTGAATGTAATATTATATATTGTAATAAATATAATTATAAATATAATAGAATAAATATAATAGAGTTAATGGGGCAAAGTGATGATAACTTCTTAGCCACAGCCTGAGGGAATGAGTTAGTGGGACCACAGGTCCAGAACCATGGTCACAAGGGACATCAAGCTCAATTGGCATAACACACTACACCAAAACATTGTTCTACATTCTACTTTGATGAATAGCAACTGGTGTCTAAAAAGCTTGCAAGCAGCATCTTGTAAGATGCAACAATTGGTCTCTCCATGTCCAGAGCAAAGAAGAAAGAAGAAAACCAAAGACACATGGAAATAATTAGTCCAAGGGACTAGTAGATCATGTGAACCTCAGCCTACAGGACGCTGAAACCACATAGGACACAGGGAAAGGGTAACTACAGGGAGGACATGAGGAGAGCTATTACATTGTGGAGGCTGCAATCAGTGTCATGAAACAAAATATGCATGAACTGTTGAATGTAAAATGAATCTGCTTTGTAAAATTTCACACAGATCACAATTAAAAGTTTTGTTTTTTTTTTTTTTTTTTTTTAAGTGCACCTTGAGCTCCTGTACTAATACAAAGCCCTGTATGAATGCCTAGGGTTGTTACCAACTTGGTCTCTTCTGGAATACATTTCTGCTCGGGGACACCAAGCTCAAGTGGCACAATATAGAACATAAAAATCTGGTTCCATAATCTACTTTGTTGAGTATCATCTGAGGTCTTAAAAGCTTTCAGAGGACTTCCAGTAAGATGGCACAATAAGAAGACAAGCTAGAGAGCCATCTTCAACAAAGAAAAGAGAAAACAATAGACACAGATGAAGAAGGTAATCCTGGAGCCCTGAGCTTTGAAAGGAAGGCTACAGAAGTGGATTAAACACCAACTAGTAGAAGAACCTGTATGAAAACAATGAGTAAGGAGACAAATGGAGCTGTGGACTGTCAGCTGTCCTGAGGCCATAGACAGCCTGAATATTTCCAATTGGTGTTAGGACCTGAGAATTAACCTAAACATCAGCCCTACTCACAAAGGGCTGCAGGGACTACTGCATGGGTAGCTGATGACTAAAAAGGGAAACAGCAAAGGAGGAGACAAAATGAGCTGTGGAGTTTTGGCTATCCAGAGCATGCAGCCATTTAGAATGCTTACAAGTGACAGCTGGAAGCAGCCATTTGGAATGTTTACAGGCAGCAGCCATTTTGGACATTTAAAGTGACAGCATTCTCATTCAGATTCCAGGGACCTAAGAATAGAATCTGCTCCCCCAAAGACAGCATGGACATATGGGAGGCTGATGACTGGAAAGGAAACAGGTGGTGAGTGCATAAGTGCTACAAACTAGCAAATAGAGGAGCACAGTACCCTTCTTACTCAGATACATCCAAAGAAAACAAAAATCTTGGGGAAATCACTTCAACATATAATCACCAATAAATATAAACACAAAAATATCATAATGTCTCAGAGACAACAGATCATCACAGTCCACACAATGAGGCAAGATAAAGCAGGAGAAACAAGGGACCAGGATATAGACCCAGAACACATCCCTGAGGAAGAAGCAGCATTCAAAGTCTCTGATAAGGAATTCAAAAGAATTATATTTAGGTAAGTTCAATGGATTGAGAGACAGATCAAGGAAAACACTGACAAAGTTGAGGAAACCACAGAGAAAACCCAAAAACAATTTTGGAAGACAATAGAAGTACAAAATGACAAAATAATTAGAAATAACACAAAATCTACAGATAGAAATCAAGAAGATTAATACTAAATTCTCAGAAATAGATAACACATTGAATGGGCAAAGGAGCATAATTGAATCAATTGAAGACAGAATTGGTGCCACTGAAGACAAATACCTCAATACTTCTTTGGAAAGGGATCAGTCAGAAAAAAGATCAAAACAAAATGAAGAAAGTCTAAGGTTCATGTGGGATACCAACAAAATAAATAACCTACATGTAATCAGAATGCCAGAACAGGGAGAGACCAAAAAAAAAAAAAAAAAAACTGTCGAAGGTGTGTTGGAAGAGAATTTCCCTGATATGATGAAACACAAGAATGTATCAGTTCAAGAAGTCCAATGAACTCCAAACAGGATAGACCCAAAAGAAAATCACCAAGACATATCATCATCAAACTCACCAAAACAAGACAAAGAAAGAATCCTGAAAGCAGCATGGAAAAAATGAAAAGTTACCTAAAAAGGGCAACAATAAGAATAAGCTCTGATTTCTCAGCAGAAACCATGCAGCTGAGAAGGCAATGGGATGTTATATATATAATCCTGAAAGAAAAACATTTCCAACCAAGAATTATATACCCAGCAAAATTGTCTCTCAAATGTGATGGTGAAGTTAGGACATTTCTAGATAAGCAAAAATTAAAGGAATTTGTTAAAACCAGACCAATTTTACAAGAGATGCTAAAGAGAGTCCTTTGGACAGAGAACCAAGAACAGCAAACAACAACTGACCATTAACACACATGATGACATAACCTCATAACCTAGAAACCAAGCCAGTTATGGAAGTATCCAAAGTAAATAAGCCTACAAGACTGTAAACAGGGAACTAGAGACATCAATTGTAAAATGATGACAACTACAAGCCAAAAAGAGGGGGGTGGGGGTGGAAATGGTGCAGTTACAGAACTTCTAAATGGTGAGGAAGCCAAGACAACTGCAAGATAGAATGGACTGTTCTAAACTTGAGAAGAAAATTATCAATCACAAGGTAACCTCAATGAAAAATGAAAAACCATCACATCAAAATAAAAACCAGGACAAGAACAAATATCAAGGCTCCAGGAATTGATAGAATACCCATCGAGATGTTTCAACAAATGGATGCCATGCTGGAGGCACATACTTGTCTATGCCAAGAAATTTGGAAGATAGCTACCTGGCCAACTGACTGGAAAAGATCCATATTTTTACCCATTCCAAAGAAAGGTGATCCCACAGAATGTGGAAATTATTGAACAATATCATTAATATCTCACACAAGTAAAATCTTACTGAAGACAATTTAAAAACCATTGCTGCAGCATATTGGCAGAGAAATTCCAGAACTGCAAACCGGATTCAGAAGAGGACATGGAATGAGGCATATCATTGCTGATGTCAGATGGACCTTGGCTGAAAGAAAAGAATACCAGAAAGATGTTTCTTGACTATGCAAAAGCATTGGATTGTGTGGCTCATAACAAATTGTGGATAACATTGAGAAGAGTGGGAAGAACAGAACACTTGATTGTGCTCATCAGAAACCTGTACATAGACCAGGAGACTGTCATTCAAACAGAACAAGAGGCTGCTCCATGGTTTAAAATCAGGAAGGGAGTGTGTCCATTTTGTATCCTTTCACAATACTTATTCAATCTATATGATGAACAAAAAGTCTGAGAAGCTGGACTATACAACGAAGAACATGGCCTCAGGATTAGAGGAAGACTCATTAACCACCTGTGATACACAGATGACACAACTTTGCTTGCTGAAGGTGAGGATGATCTGAAGCACTTACTCATGAAGATTAAAGACTTCAGTCTGCAGAATGGATTACATCTCAACATAAAGAAAACAAAAATCCTCACAACTGGACCTATAAGCAGCATCACAATAAATGGAGAAAAGATTGAAGTTGTTAA
>NW_006922598.1:11123-12418 GCF_000298275.1 Orycteropus afer afer
TAATATTACTTGGTTCCACAATCAACACCAATAGAAGTAGCAGTCAAGACATCAGACAACATATTGCACTGGGCAAAGCTGCTGCAAAAGACCTCTTTAAAGTGCTGAAGAGCCAAGATATCTCTTTGAAGACTAAGGTGCACCTAACCCAAGGCATGGTATTTTCATTCCCCTCATATGCGTGTGAGAGCTGGACAATGAACAAGGAAGACTGAAGAAGAGTTGATGCTTTTGAGTTGTGGTGTTGACAAAGAACACTGAGGGTACCATGAACTGCCAAAAGAATGAAAAAATCTGTCCTGGAAGAAGTGCAGCCAGAATGGTCCTTGGGAGTGAGAATGACCAGAATTTGTCTGACCTACTTTGGTCATGTTGTCAGAAGGGACCATTCCCAGGAGAAGAATATTATGCTTGGTAAATTGGAGGGACAGCAAAGAAGGGGAAAGCCCTCAACAAGACTGACACTGTGGCTGTTATGATGGGCTCAGGCATAGCAAGTATTGTGAGATTGTCCAGGACCAGGCAGTGTTTTGTTCTGTTGTACATAGGGTCTCTACAAGTTGGAGCTGACTTGATGGCACCTACCAACAAAAACAATAGCAACGAAGGAAGCAATGACATGATTAGTAAACAAAATGAGCTCAGCACAGAAAATTATATGGAACAAAGAAATCAGCAACACCCCAAAAAAAGCACATAACAAAATGACAGCAACTAATTCATACTTGTTGATAATTACACTGAATGTCAATGGGTTAAATGCACCACTCAAGAGACAGAGAGTTGCAGACTGGATAAGAAAACATAACTCATCAATATGCTGTCTACAAGAAGACACACTTTAGAGACAAAGACAAAAACAGACTAAAAATCAAAGGTTGGAAAAAGATGTGTCAAGCAAATGGCAGTCATAGAAGTGCAGAAGTGGCAATATTAATTTCTGACAAAATTAATTTTAAGACAAAAACCACCATAGGAGACAAGGAAGGACACTATAAAATGATTAAAGGATTGATCAAACAAGAGGACATAACCGTAATAAATATCTATGCACCCAATGAAAGAGCCCCAAAATACATAACTCAGACTCTAACAGAATTGAAAAGGCAAATAGATGACTCCACAGTCATAATAGATTTTAACACCACTTTCAATCAAAGATAGAACTGGAAAGAAACTCAACAAAGATGCAGAAGAACTAAACAATGCAATCAACCAACTTGACCTTATAGACATCTACAGAGCACTTCACCCAACAACAGCACAATATACATTCTTTTCCAGTGCACATGGAA
>NW_006922598.1:13097-14222 GCF_000298275.1 Orycteropus afer afer
AATAAGACTAGAAGTTGGGCTTTTAAAAAGATGAATAAAATTGAGAAACCATTGGAAAATTTAACAAAGGAAAAGAAAGAGAAAATACAAATAACATGAATGAGAAATGAATCAGGCAACGTCAAAACAGAACCAACAGAAATAAAAAGAATATCAGGATACTGTGAGGAACTATACTCCAACATATTTGAAAATCTAGAAGAAATGGACAGATTTCTAGAAACATACTACTTACCTAAACTAACAGAGACTGAGGAGGAAAATTTGAACTGACTCATAGCAAAAGAAGAAATTGAACAGGTCATAAAAATTACCAATGAAAAAAGCCCTGGCCCAGATGGTTTCACTGGAGAATTCTAAAGAACATTCAGAGAAGAACTGACACCAATCCTACTCAAACTATTCCAGAACATAGAAAAGGATGGAATCTTCCCAACTTCATTTTAAGAAGAATGTTAGGCTGGGTTCTCTAGAGAAGCAAAATCATTAAAGCTTATATATATGTACATAGAGAGAAATTTATCTTAGGTAAATGGGTCACACACTTATAGAACCCGGCAAGTCCCAAGTTCCTGCATCATACATCAATCTGGAAGCTTTTCCTGACTCAGGCAGCTGTAGGAGCTGACAAACAAAAGTTTGGCAGGCAGTATACTGGTTGTTGACTCCGGCGGATGACGAATCCAAGATCACCAGGCCGAATGGTGGATTGTTCACTCATGGACAGTTGTAGGCAGCACAACAGGATCCACAGAACAGTCTCTCTTTTTCACAGGATGTCTGTATATATATTGGAAGCAGGCCACACCCCTAGGGAAACTGCCTTTCAATGGATTGGCTGCTCAAAACATATACATCTGATCTCATCATGGGAATAACTACATCACAGCTGTTTAATCCACTCAGAATTGTGGTCCAGCCAAGTTGACACACAACCTCAAATATCATAGTCCATCCCTTGTCAACTTGGCAATTGTACACATTTCTTAACCATATATAATCTCTAAATAAGGACAATTATAAAGTCATATTTATGCCTAAGGAGCTCTGGTGGCATAATGCCTAAGGCATTTAACTGCTAACCAGAAGGCTGGCGGTTCAAACCCACCAGCCACTCCTCGGAAG
>NW_006922598.1:15262-19559 GCF_000298275.1 Orycteropus afer afer
TGAGTCCCCTGATCTGAAGCAATGCTGTGTAGGATACCATGATGGTGGATAAGGCATTCTGTAAGTCCACAGATGGTAGTTTTGGCAGAAGCATTGCGTGCAGGGAAGGTGAATCCATATCCAGAATAAGTATCTATTCCAGTAAGAACAAAACACTATTCTTTCCATGATGGAAGTGGTCCAATGTAATCAACTTGCCACCAGTTGCTGGCAGATCACCCCCAAGGAATGGTTCCATATCGCATTGGTCTTTGCTGCTGGCAGATTGGGCACTCAGCAGTGGCAGTAGCCAAATCAGCCTTGGTAAGTTGAAGTCCCTGTTGCTGAGCCCATGCATAACCTCCATACTTGCCACTATGATCACTTTGTTCATGGGCCCATTGGGTAATGACAAGAGTAGCTGGGTAAAAAGAATGACTGGTTTCCACAGAACATGTCATCCTATCCACTTCATTGCTAAAGTCGTCCTCTCCCAAGGTCACCTTTTGGTGGGCATTCACATGACACACAAATTGCTTTACTCCTTTGGCCCATTCAGAGAGATCTATCCACCTCTTCCTCATACATCCTTGTCACCGATTATCCAATCATACTCCTTCCAAGTCCCAGACCATCTGGCCAAGCAATCAGCCACAGCCCATGAATCTGTATACAACCGTAGATCTGGCCATTTCTTGTTCCATGCAAAGTGAACAGCCAGATGCATGGCTCAAAGTTCTGCCTGGGAGGATTTCCCTTGACCACTGTCCTTCAATGGAGTCCCAGAAAGGGGCTGCAGTGCCACTGCTGTCCACTTTTGAGTGGTGCCTGTGTATCGTGCAGAACCATCTGTAAACCAGGCATGAGTTTTCTCTTTCTCAGTCAACTGATCATAAGGAACTCCCCATGAGGCCATAGGTGCAGAGTGAGAGAGGGAAGGTAATGTGACTGAAGTGGAGACCATAGGCATTTGGGCCATTTCTTCATGCAACTTGTGCCTTCAGGTCCTGCTTGAGCCTGAGCTCTTATATACCACTTCCATTTAGTGATGGAGTGCTACTGTGCATGTCCAACTTTACAACTCTGTGGGTCAGAAAACACCCAGTTCGTGATGGGCAGCTCAGGGCTCATGGTGACTTGGTGGCCCATGGTTAGGCATTCAGTCTCTACTAAAACCCAGTAACAAGCCAAAAGCTGTTTCTCAAAAGGAGATTAGTTATCTACAGAGGATCGCAGGGCTTTGCTCCAAAATCCCAATGGTCTGTGTTGTGATTCACCAATAGGGACCTGCCAAAAATTCCAAACAGCATCTCTATCTGCTACAGACACATCAAGCACCATTGGATCAGCCAGAGCATATGGCCCAAGTGGCAAAGCACCTTGCATGGCAGCCTGAACCTGTGGGAGAGCCTTCAGTTGTTCTGGGCCCCACTCAAAACTAGCAGCTTTCCTAGTCACTTGATAAATAGGCCAAAGCAACACAAAAAAATGAGGGATATGTTGCCTCCAAAATCCAAAGGGGCCCAGCAGACATTGTGCCTCCTTTTTAGTTGTGGGTGAAGCCAGATAAAATAACTTATCCTTTACTTTAGTAGGAATATCTTGACATGCTCCACACCATTGGACCCCTAGAAATTTCAGTGAGGTGGAAGATGACTGAATGTTTGTTGGGTTAATTTCCCACCCTCTAGCACACAGATGTCTCACCAATAAGTCTAGAGTCATTGATACTTCTTCCTTACTAAGTCCAATCAGCATAATGTAATCAATAAAATGGACCAGTGTGATGTCTTTTGGAAGGGAAAGGCAATCAAGATCCCTATGGACTAAATTATGACACAGTGCTGGGGAGTTGATATTCCCCTGAGGAAGCACTGTGAAAGTATATTGTTCGCCTTGCCAACTGAAGGAAAATTGCTTCTGGTGGTCCTTTGAAACTAGTATTGAGAAAAAGGCATTGGCCAGATCAATAGCTACATACCAAGCATGAGGAGATGTACTAATTTGCTCAAGCAATGAAACCACATCAGGAACAGCAGCTGCAATTGGAGTCACCACCTGATTAAGTTTGTGATAATCCATGTCATTCTCCAAGATCCATTTGTTTTTTTTTGCACAGGCCAAATAGGTGAATTAAATTGGGATGTGGTGGGATTCACCATCCCTGCATCTTTCAAGTTTGTGATAATGGCAGTAATCTCTGCAACCCCTCCAGGGATGCAGTATTGGTT
The DNA here is from genome assembly GCF_000298275.1 of Orycteropus afer afer. Classification (NCBI taxonomy): domain Eukaryota; kingdom Metazoa; phylum Chordata; class Mammalia; order Tubulidentata; family Orycteropodidae; genus Orycteropus; species Orycteropus afer. The sequence continues at coordinate 17,473 of NW_006922598.1, forward strand.
TTGGTTTATTATTTTTCTAGGTATAGGCAGTTCTAATGGCTTCTATTAGGCTTTTTCTACCATAATACCCTTACTCCACATGTCAGGGACCCAATGTGGGAATTCTGCCAATTGCTCAGTATATCTATTCCAATTACGCATTCTGGAACTGGAGAAATCACTACAGGATGGGTTCACAGACCCACTGGACCCACTGTTAGATGTATCTGAGCTAAGACTCCATCAATAACTTGACCTGCATATGACCCCATTCTGACTGGTGGGCCACAGTGATGCTTTGGGTCTCCTGGAATTAGTGTCAGTTCAGAGCCAGTATCCAGTAATCCCAAAAAAGTCTGATGATTTCCTTTCCCCCAATGAACAATCCCTCTTGTAAAAAGCCTCAGATCCCTTTGGGGAAGGCTGGGAGAAAATTTTTCATTATAAATTTTTGGCATTTTAGTAGAGTCCTTCTTCAAGGAGACATGGCCTCCCTCTCATTCAAGGAGTTGTGGGTCTGTAAACTAACTCAAGTCTGGGAATTGATTGAGGGGCCATGACTCTGTATTCTGGTGATTCAATCTAGACTGCTGTTCATGTGAACTAGAATTCTTCTGTGTATGCAGATCAAGTAAATATTTAGTAGGCTTGCCATGTATTTCACTACTAGGAACACCATGAGCAAGTAGCCAATGCCATAATTTCACATTAGTCAAAGTATTCTGATTACTGTTTTGACTCATCTGTCCATTATGGTAATTGTTAGGTTAGGTGACTGATGTCAGGAGGAATAGGCCAGAGGAAAAGGAATGAAAAGTTTATTTAAAGAGTAAAATCATAGAAGCATAAAGCCTGGCTCTCAGTAACCAAGAGAGAAGCAGCCTTGATTGTAAAAGTCAACCAAAAACCAAACGCACTACTGTTGAGTCAGATCTGACTCATAGTGACCCCTCCTTGGGTTTCCCAGGTGGTATCACTATGGAAGTACATTGCCCAACCTTCCTTCTGAGGAGTGGCCATTTCATTCATTTTTTCAGAGTTCCTTGTTTCTTTGATAGTTGAAAGTGTCATTCTCTCGTCCTGAGGTTGGCTCATTCTCTCTGTGTGGGTCATATTGTTCTTCTTTTTTCTTTCCTGTTGTTTCTGTTCAGAAATAGATTTTTATAAGAACTAGACATTAGTCATTAGGGGGTTTTTTGGTTAGCCTGTTTTCAGGAGTACCAGACTGGAACATCTAATAAGAATCAAACATTAATAATAGGGTTGGGGAATTAGCTACTTTCAGGACTGTACATTCCTATTCTGGTTACCTAGTGCTGCTCTGACAAGAAATATACCACAAATGGGATGGTCTTAACAAACAGGAGTTTATTCTTATAATTTTAAGGCTTTAAGTCCAGGTTCAAAGTGCCAGGCTCTAGGGGCTGGGTGAAAGCCCCTCAACCTTGGGCTTCAGCTCTGCCTTCTGCTCCTGGCCCACTGGAGCTCCAAGTGAGCCAAAGGCTAGAGACCATTCCCAAGGCTTCTCTTTATATACAGGAAGCAGACCACATCCCAAAAAGCAGCTACTCAGCTGCTTGTGGTAGATCCCACCATGGAGTTGATTGCCAGTCTCATCATGGGGAATAACTACCACCAGCTGCCCAGCCACTCAACCAGGCCCAGCCAAGTTGACACAAAAACATAACCACCACAATTCCTTTTTAGCTGAGGGCATGCGATTTGATTTTATTAACCCTTCATTCCCTCCTCTTGTTTCTTGTATAAAATTTATCTAAATTTGTAGCACTAGGGAAGTTGAAGGATGTTGCTTCTCTCTTCTGTAACTGCTTCCTACTGATAGGGGCATAGAGTGTCCCTATATTGTATGTTGAGGTATAGGTTGATAATGGGCTGGTTGTAAGAGGAGGATATCTTTTATTGAACTATTGGTTATTACATGAATACAATTCTGTGAAAATCTCATAAAAATTTTGAATATGCAAAGTCCAAACATTAATATTTAAAAAATAGATACAAAAGGTCCTAGTAAAGGTAATAGTCAATAGAAAGTAGGGATCCACAAAGTTAATGGAGAAGTAACAGAAGGTTTAGTAAATTTGTGAAGC
>NW_006922598.1:44508-45230 GCF_000298275.1 Orycteropus afer afer
TATATGTGAACTGCTGTATGGAAAGTGAATTTGCTCTGTAAATCTTCACCCAAATCACAATAAATAATAATAAAAAAAGAAGTAGGGATCCTTCTTGTGAACTGGGGTCTAGGGTGGTATATTTCTGTAAAGTTTCAGTTAGGTGGGAAAGGAATAAAGCTGGATTCTTCAGGACCCTGAGTAATTTCTTTAAGTTTTTCATAAATGACTGCTTTGTGGGCTGCTTTTCTGAGTCCAGCAATAAAGCAAGTAAGTATATTGCCACAGTGCTGCTTGACAGGGGAATCAGTCTGATAATCCCAATTTGGGTCAATTTGGGGTACCACTACTGTTCCTAATAGGAGGGCTACATTTTGTTGGTGTAATTCATCAGCATTCACCTGGGCTGCTAGCCAGACACACTCCTTTTCTTCAGGGGTAAGGGATGATGTTATAATGACACAAATATCATGCCAGGTAAGGTCATAAGACTGAGAAAAATATTCAAATTCCTTAATATATGTGGTGAGGGCTGCAAAAAAGGGTCCAACACATTTTTCTTTTTCTTTTTTTTTTTCTTTTTATTGTGATTTGGGTGAAAGTTTACAGAGCAAATACACTTTCCATATAGCAATTCACATACACTTGGTCTCATGACATTGACCACAATTTACCACAATGCAACAGCTCCCCTCCCACTTCCTCCCCATTGTTACCTCTTCCCTGTGTCCATCCCTCCATGC
>NW_006922598.1:46915-50952 GCF_000298275.1 Orycteropus afer afer
CATGAGCATTTCTTCATATGTTTGTTGGCCGCTTGAATATCCTCCTTGGTGAAGTGTCTATTCATGTCTTCTGTCCATTTTTTAATTGGATTGTTTGTCTTTTTGTTATTGAGGTGTTGGAATTTTCTACAAATTCTAGAGATAAGTCCCTTGTCAGATATCTCATTGTCAAATATTTTTTCCCAATCTGTAGGTTCTCTTTTGACTCTTTTGGAGAAGTCTTTGGAAGCACATAAAAATTTAATTTTTATAAGGTCTCAACCATCTGGTTTCTCTTCTGCTGTTTGTGCATTTTGAGTTATGCTTGAGAGTCTATTTATGCCATACATTAGGGCCCCTAAATTTGCCCCTGGTTTTTCCAAGACGTTTTTCAATCTGGAATAAATCTGACATAGAAAAGGGAACATGAACTCGGAAAATGCCTTCAGCTCCTGTTACGTCATAGAGTGGGAGTATAGGGGCAGTGGGTTGGTTAGTCTGGACCATGTATGAGAGGGAGAAAAAGATGTAGGTGAATCTGAAGCTAGAGGAGGGGGAAAAGGAATGTTGGGATCATAATAGGGTGGTGGGTTATTTTGCAGAGGTGGTGAATGATCAGTTGGGTCAAAAGAAGTTTCAGATTCCAAAGGCTCAGAGGGAGAAAGATTGGTGGGAGAAGGTTTGCAATGAAGTAGGAGAATTTGATAAGTGGAGCAAGATTGGCAAATAGAAGGTCGGTTACAAAGGGTAAAGAAAGCCTGGACATAAGGAATTTCATATCACTTTCCATTACATTGACAAAAGTTATCTAAGTCCCGGAGGACATTAAAATTGAAAGTGCCATTTTCCAGCTATTGGGAACCATTGTCTAATTTATACTGAGTGCAAACAATATTGTAAAAGAAAATTATACATTTCAGCTGGATTTCTGAAGAAAGGCCCAGTTGGGAGAGGTTTCACAGAAGACACTCTAAAGGTGTGGATTTAGAGAGAATAGATTAATTATTCTCCATAGTGGGTAAGTGACAATCTGAGTTCAGGAGATATTAAGATAAAAGGAAAGGCATCCTCACCATGTGACTTAACACCAGAGGAGAGCGTGGAACCAAACTTTTGTTCAGGCATCCCTGAGACAGAGTAGGTTCAGGGGGACAGAGCCCAGAGGGCAGAAGATCAGAGGCTGAAGCCAGAGGATCTCTGGCCTGGCACTAAGTCTGACAGTGAATGGCAAACCAGAAATCCGTGAAAGGAAAACAGAATGTCACTCACCAAGAAAAAATCAGCTGGTGTTGGATGTGTTGTCTATAATAGAAAAGGATTCCTTATGGGTTCCTTCTGGCGAGTAGTTTCTCCTGTCTCGCCCAAACCCCTGTGGCCTTTTCCACTTGGTTCCATCCCAGGTTTTGGCACCAAATATGTAAGTTTAGGAGACCAACGTCAGGAGGAACCAGGCCAGAGGAAAAGGAAAGAAAAGTTTTTTAAAAGAGTAAAATCATAGAAGCATAACGGCTGGCTCTCAGAAACCAAGAGAGCAGCAGCACTGATTATAAAAGTCAGGGCCCTTTTATTCATTTTCTCAGAATTCCTTGTTTCTTTGGTTGATAGTTGAAAATATCATTCTCTCTGGTTCCAAGATCAGCTTGTTCTTTCCCTGTGGGTCATATTATCCTTATTGTTTCTTTCCTTTAGTTTCTGTTGATAAATATATTTTGATAAGAACTAGACATTAGTCTTGTTAGGAGATTTGTTGGTTAGTTTATTTTCAGGAGTACCAGACTGGAACTTCTAATAAGAATCAAACATTAATTATTATAGGGATGGGTAGTTAGATACTTTCAGGACTGTACATTCCTTTTTAGCTGAAGACATGAGGTTTGATTTTATTAACCCTTCAGTAACCATGCCCACCTTGTCTTTCTTTGTTGATTAACTGCTGTAACTTGCCCCCTACAACCATGGGGTCCAATCAGCCCTATTGTAGTTAAGTTTCTTAGTTCAATTAAGGCAGTTCCCACTGTCAAATCCAGCTTACATAAAATAGCAAACATAGCAGTTTTCAAGGATGCTGGGGTTCCCTTCACAAATTTCTTCCTCACCATACTGGTGAAAGGCATGTCCTCTGGACTCTCCATTTCTGGCTCTAGGGTCTAACGTGGTAAATCCATTCTAACAGGCCAATTTTCCTAAGCCTCTGGATACCTTCTTCTACATTATACCAAGGCAGGTCTGGTACTTCAACTTGGCTTAAGGTAGGCCATCACATAATCCATGCTTCAGTAAGCCAACCAAATACATAATTGGATCCTTTCTTAACCTCTCGAGCTGAAATATTGAATGAAGAATCCATACTTAGTTGGCCTAAATCAATCTCAGACTGATCCAATGTTACATTCCTTGCACTATTATCCCACACCCTAAGTAGCTCATTCCCACACATATTCTCCGGGTTTCTGTCTGTACATGTTAGCAAAATCAAGTATGTCTTTTATGGTGTAGTATACCATTTCTTCATTCACACTTTGTATTTCATCTTTTGGGGCTCACTTGGACTTAAGTTTACTTACAAGTCTAGCAGCAACAATGGGTGATTGGGGAAGTTCCTGAGAACATTCAACAATGTCTTCCATTATATCTACCTCAGGCAATGACCCAGCAGGAACAGTTGGGTTAATCCCATCAAATGGAGGTGGAAGGGATAATGGTTTCATAGCAATCCCTTCAGTTGGTAAGAATGTTCTGTTGGCAGGAGAGATTCAACAGAATTCACAGGTTCCGTATCCTCATCTTCCTGACTGTCTGCCCATATGTCCCCATCCCAGGTTTCAGGATCCCACTTTTTCCCAATCAATGCCCTCACTTTAACTTCTGACACCATTCTGGCTTGACAAGTTAATTGGCATTATAATTTAGCCATCCTTATGATAAGACTCTGGGTTTTGTTTTCAGCAGTATTAGCTGTTACTAGAAGAAATAAGGCTTCCTTTCACAGCACAACTGGAAACATTGAGGTCTTTTATGTGGTGCTTGAGCTGTAACTCAGCAGCCCTGAACTCATCTCACTCTTTCTCCATTTTGTCTAGTGTAAGTAGGACCAACCAACCAGCTTTCTTGTACTCCTCATGCTGACAAAATTGCAGAAAAGTATCACACATGCGATCACCCAGAGCCTCACCTCTCAAAAATACTCGATCTATTGGTGATGCTATTTTGCATATTAATGTTGCCATCTCATGCCATGGATTAGCAGGGCACACTTTACTAATGGAGGCAGAGTCACCAGTGCCTTTATGATTAATCAAATTGGAGAACCAAAACAAAACCAGTGAGAACCAATTTAGGATGTCCATCCTTATGATTTTGTCTCTCTAGAACCACTCTCAGTACAATGCGTGAGGCTGGGTTCTCTAGAGAAGCAAAACCAGTAAAGCTTACATATATATAGAGAAAAAAAAATTTATCTTAGGACAATAGCTCACACACTTATAGAAGCTGACAAGTCCCAAGTTTGTGGATCAAACGTCAAACTGGAAGCTTTTCCCAACTCACACAGCTGTAAGGGCTAATGACCTCAAGGTTGGCAGGCAGTATACCGGTTGTTGACTCTGGTGGATAATGAATTCAAGATCACCAGGTCAAATGGTGGATTGTTCACTCATGGACAGTTGTAGGCAGCACAACAGATCCAGATTCATGCACAAGTCTCTCTTTTTCCCAGGATGTCCATATATATATTGGAAGCAGGCCACAGCCTTATGGAAACTCCCTTTCAATGGATTGCCTGCTCAAAACATAGACATCCAATCTCATCATGGGAATAACCAAATCACAACTGCTTAAACCACTCAGAATCATGGTCCAGCCAAGTTGACACACAAACCCAACTATCACATGAAGCCATCACATAATCCATGCTTGGTATCATAATGTTGATACCAAAACCAGGCAAAGGCATCACTAAAAAGGAAAACTACAGACCAATGTCCCTCATGAATACAGATGCAAAAATCTTCAATAAAATGCTAGCCAAAAGACGCCAACAATACTATCCAAAAAATAAT
>NW_006922598.1:52151-54055 GCF_000298275.1 Orycteropus afer afer
AATAAGGAAATCAATACCACTTACAATAAAACCAAAAACCAAACTCACTGCCATCTAGTTGAATCCGACACATAGCGACCCCTCCTTGGTTTTCTGAGGTGGTATCATTATGGAAGTAGATTGTAAAACCTTCCTTCCAAGGAACAGCTGCTGGGTTTGAATGACAAGCCTTCTGGTTAGCAGTCAAATGCCTTAAGCACTATGCTACAAGAGCACTTCCATTTACAATAGCTACCAAAATAAAATAATTGGGAATAAATCTCCTAAGGACAAAAAAGACCTGTACAAAGAAAACTACAAAATACTACTTCAAGGAACCCTATGAGATCTACATAAATGGAAGAATACCATGCTCATGGATAGGAAGATTGAACATTGTGAAAATATCAACACTATCCAAAGTGATCTATACATTCAATGCAATCCCAACCCAGATCCCATCAACATTCTTTAAGGATATGGAAAAAACAATCACTAATTTTATGTGGAAAGAAAAGAGACCTCGGGATTCAAAATGGAGTCTCATCAGAATCACCACGCTATTTCCCTCTAGCATCTTAATGCTTGAAAAACTAGGTACAGCAGTTTGAATTAGGGATTCTGGTGCTGTGAACAGCTCACTGAGTCACAGTGCACCAAACTCAAAGGAGTAGAATTAGAGAGGAGAAAAGTACAGGGGAAAAAAAGGAGAAGATCTATCCTGCAGAGTGCTGACAGTCAGCCGAGAAAGGCCATCAGAGACTTCCCTGGCTTAAGGCAGATGACACCCCACACCAGCATACCAGCAACCACTCCAGCATACCAATGATCACCCCAAGGATCTACCTTCAGCACCTGATTTTATTGGTAACTTGGGTCATCTAGGTGCAAACAGACATGTCCAGCACCACTGGAACCTGAGCAGAACAACAGGTTTGCAGGACGGTGGGCCTGGGGAGGTGACCCTACAGTGGGTCACTGAGTAGTCTTGGATCAGCTTAGTGTCACTGAGAGGACTGCGATAGATTTTATCAGTAATATTGGAAGCACAGATTACTAGCATGCACTCTCCCAACTCCAGCACCGCTGAAACTGAGCAGATCTTTGGCACTGTGGATGGGCAGACCCACAGAGGAACTCCCAAGGTGAATCATGGTCTGGGCCAGTGGGGCCGGCACTGCAGGCAGGTGAGGCCAAAGAGAGAAACCCCTGAGTCAGATAGCAGAGCCAGGAAGTTGTCTTTGGTCAGCTTGTAGGCGCCGAAGGGCCTCGGTAGCAGGGTTTTTGCATGTGTATGAGCCTGGTAGAAAGTTGTTGTTGTTGTTAGGTGCTGTCAAGTCATTTCTGATTCATAGTTACCCCATGCACAGCAGAAAAAAAACACCGCCCAATCCTGCACCAGATTCATGATTCTTGCTATACTTGAGCCCATTGTCACAGCCACCATGTCAATCCACCTCATCGAAGGCTTTCCCCTCTTTCGTCGACCCCACACCTTACCAAGCTTGACATTCTTCTCCTGGGAATGGTATCCTCTGACAACATGACTAAAGTAGGTGAGACGAAGTTTGGCCATCCTCGCTTCCAAGGAGCATCTCGGCCATACTTCCTCCAGAACAGATCTGTTAGTTTGTTTGGCAGTCCATGGTACCTTCAGCATTCTTCGCCAGCACCACAACTCAAAAGCATCAACTCTTCTTTAGTCTTCCTTATTCATTGTCCAGCTCTCACATGCACATGAGGTGATTGGAAATATCATGGCCTGTGTCAGGCGCACCTTAGTCCTCAAGGAGACATCCTTGCTCCTCAGCACTTGAAAGAGTTCCTTCGCAGCCAACCTGCCCAGTGCTACATGTCATCTAATGTCCTGACTGCTGCTTCTATTGGCGTCAATTGTAGAACCAAGCAATGTGAATTCTTTGACA
>NW_006922598.1:55831-56612 GCF_000298275.1 Orycteropus afer afer
TATGGATATTATCCTATCACTGACAGCATTGTACTTCAGGACAGATCTTGAAATATCCTTTGTGATGATGAATGCCAGACCATTCCTTTTTAAACTGTTGTTTCAGGCATAGTAGATCATATGGTTGTCTAATTAAAAATGGCCAAAACCAGTCCATTTTAGCTCACTAATGCTGAGGATATCAATCGTTATGTGTTCCATTTCATTTTTGACAACTTCCTCTTTTCCTAGATGGTGGGAAGTGGTGACCCCCTAACAACTGGAGTCTTTGCTGAAATGGAGCTGCAGGGCTGTAAATAACAGTACGACATCATTGGTAGCAACCTAATCAAAGCCCTAGATATCACCCCTAGTAACAGCGAGCTTTCCTTCTTCCATTTCCACCTTCTCCACAAATAACTTCACTCATCCAATAGAAGAAACCACATTCAGCCAACATAAAACCTCCCAGTTCAATCTCTAAAGCCTCTTTATCACAAAGAGAAACCCATGCCCACATTCCACACATTGATTCCACCATCACAAAGAAAACTGCAGAACAGCCCAGCATACCTGAATTAATAGCTAAAAAATTAAATAAAATACACCAGCTTCACCTTTTCAAAACATTAAACCGGAGGTTCCGGCAAGATGGCGGACTAGGCCGAAAGAATGCACAGACCCTCTTTAACAAAGAAAAGGGAAACCAATTAACACAAACACAGAAGATAATACTGGACCCCTGAGCCTTGAAGGGAAGGATATAGAAGTGGACTAAACCCCAACTAGCAGAAGAATTTGC
>NW_006922598.1:60883-63119 GCF_000298275.1 Orycteropus afer afer
AGGAGTATATGGAGGGATGGACACTGGGGAAGAGGTAAATATAGGGAGGAAGTGGGAGGGAAGCTGTTGCATTGTGGTAAACTGTGGTCAATGACATGAGGCAAATTATATGTGAACTGCTGTATGGAAAGTGAATTTGCTCTGTAAATCTTCACCCAAATCACAATCCAAATAATAATAATTAAAAAAACATTAAACCATAAAACCAAGACAAAACAAACCAATAAATAACCAACAGTTAAAGACAACCTCAAAATATATAGGAAACAACAGGCAAACTCACATCAAACTAACAATAACAACAACAAAAAAAGGACAAGGCATTAGAAGCAAACCCACAAACAAAGGTCTCATTAAACACAGAGGGAGAGGAGGCAATAGAATTATCTGAGAAGGCATTTAGAAGATATGTTTATAGAGCTATACAAGAGCACAAGGAAACCCCAAACAGAAGCAAGGAGAACACAGACAGCTCCCTGGAAGAACTCAGGAAAATCATTCAAGAATAAAATAATAAGATTAATGCACAATCAGAACTCATAAAAAGAGCAGTTAGAATTCCAGAAGATGAATAGCAAAATTACAGAATTACACAACACAGGAGATGCACAAAAGAGTAGGTTAGAACTGGCTGAAAAATGCATATCCTAAGTAGAAGACAAATCCCTGGACACCAGCCTGTATGAAGAAAAATCAGAACAAAAATTTAAGAGAAATGAAGAGAACCTAAGAATAATATGGGATGACATGAAAAGAAACAACATAAGCTACACTGGAATTCCAGAACAAGAAGAGGTGAAAAAAACACTGAAAGTTGTGGAAGACCTGCTAACAGAAAACAGTCCCCATATCATGAAAGAAGAAAAGATATTTTTCCAAGATGCTCATAGAACCCCACACAACATAGATCCCAAGAAAAAAAACACTGAGGCATATTATAATCAAACTCTCCAAAACCAAAGATAAAGAAAAAATTTTGAGAGCTGCCCAGGACAAAAGAAATATTACTTATAATATTCAAACAGCTAGGCTGAGATCCGATTACTCAACAGAAACCATTCAGGCAAGGAGGCAATGGGATGGCATATATAAAACACTGAAAGAAAAGAACTTCCAACCAAGAATCCTATATCCAGCCAAATTATACATCAAATATGAGGGCAAAATCAAGGCATTCTCAGACAAATAGAAATTAAGGGATTTTGTAAACACCAGACCAACCCTACAAGAAATGCTTAAGGAGGTTCTTCCAATAGAGAACCCACACCAGAAATCAACAGGATATGTGGCATCAACACTAAAACCAAATCAGAAATAGAAACTCGAAATAAGACCATAAAACATTGTACTTTAAAAACCAAGGAAGTAAATCAGCACACAATAACAGCAACTAAACTATCAGAGGGAATAAAACTTCTAGGTACAAACTTCCAAATGGAGAGGAAAACAGGACAATGTCTTTACAGTACGCACTGATCTAAAAGTGTAGAGACAAGAATATACTCCAAGGTAAACACAGAGAAAAGTAACAATCCCCATAAGCAAATCCAGATGGAAGGAAAACATATGGGTTTAATAAGTACCAAACCAACAATAAAGAAGAAAAGGGAGAAAGCTTTAGCCAACAAAACAAATTCATCACAGAAAAGTATATGGACCAAGGAAACACCAACAACATGACAAAATAACACAATAGAATGACAGCAACCAATTCATACCTATCGCAAATTACACTCAAAGTGAATGGAGTCAATGCACCTATCAAGAGAAAGAGAGTGCCAGACTGGATAAGAAAAGAAGACTATTGATATGCTGACTACAAGAGACCCACCTTAGACACAAAGATAAAAACAAATTAAGAATTAAGGGATGGAAAAAAAATATATCAAGCCAAGGGAAACCAAAAAAGATTAGGAGTGGCAAGATTAATTTCTGACAAAATAGACATTAAGGTGAAAAATATCATGAGAGATAAAGAAGGACATTATATGATGCTGAAAGGGTCAATTAACAAAGAAGACATTACAATAATAAGTATTTATGCACCCAATGAAAGTGCTCCAAAATACATGAAGCAAATATTAACCGAATTAAAAGGGATAATAGACAACTCTACAATAGTAGGAGGAGACTTTAGCACACCACTTTCAAAGAGGGACAGGTCAACTAGAAAAAAACTCAACAAAGATACAGAAGAACTCAAGACAATCAACCAAGACCTCCTAGACATATACAG
>NW_006922598.1:64464-67197 GCF_000298275.1 Orycteropus afer afer
TAGACAGGGATGCCCTCTATCACCACTTCTATTTAACACTGTATTGGAAGTCCTGGCCAGGGCAATAAGGCAAGAAAGAGAAATAAAAGGCATACAAATTGGCAAAGAGGAACTAAAACTATCTCTATTTGCAGATGATATGATCCTGTACGGGAGCTCTGGTAGAGTAGTGCCTAAGGCACTGGACTGCTAACCAGAAGCCTGGCGGTTCAAACCCACCAGCCACTCCTTGGAAGGAAGATGGGACAATCTAGTTCTGTAGTGATACTGCCTCAGAAACCCAAGGAGGGCTAGCTATGACTCGGGTCTGATTCGATGGCACATAACAACAACAACAATGTAGAAAATGCAAGGTATTCAATAATAATAATAATAATAAACTGTTGGAACTAATAGAGAGGTTCAGCAAAAGTGGCAGGATACAAAGTCAACATACAAAAATCAGTTGGATTCCTCTACACCAACAAAGAGTCCTCTGATAAAGAAATAAGGGAAACAATGCCATTTACAATAGCTACTAAAAAGATAAAATATCTAGGAATAAACCTCACCAGAGACACAAAAGACCTATACAGAAAAAACTATAAAACACTGCTACAAGACACAACAAGGAAACAACATAAATGGAAGAACCTACCTTGTTCATGGATAGGTAGACTAAATATTGTGAAAATGTCAATAATACCTAAAGCAATCTATATGTTTAACACAATCGTGGTCCAGATTTCAACAATTTTTTTAAGGACATGGAAAAACCAATTACTAATTTCATATGGAAAGGAAAAAGACTTTGGATATGCAGAGCACTTCTCAAGAAGAAAAACAAAGTGGGAGGTTTCACTCCCAGAACCTAAGAAATACTATACAGCCACAGTAGTCAAAACAGAATGGTATTGGTACAATGATAGACAGAGAGACCAATGGAACAGAATTGAAAGTCCAGATATAGACCCATCCATGTATGGACAACTGATCTTTGACAAAGGTCCAAAACCCATGAAATGGGGAAGAGACAGCCTCTTTAACAAATGGTGCTGGCAAAACTGGATATCCACCTATACAAAAATGAAACAAGACCCATACATCATCCCATACACAAAAATAAACTCAAGCTGGATCAAAGACTTAAATGTAAAACCCAAAACTATAAAATTCATTAAAGATAAAATAGGGGCAAATCTGGGAACCCTAATTTATGGCATAAATAGACTATCAAGCATAACCCAGAATGTGCAGGAGGCAGAAGAGAAGCTAGAAGATTGGGACCTTTTAAAAATTAAATTCTTATGCGCATCAAAAGACTTCGTCAAAAGAGTAAGAAGAGAACCTACAGATTTGGAGAAAATATTTGCCCATGATAAATCTGATAAAGGACTTATCTCTAAAATCTATAGAAAACTTCAACCCCGCAACACCAAAAAGACAAATAACCCAATACACAAATGGTTAAAAGACTTGAACAGACACTTCACCAAAGATGATATACAGGCAGCCAACAAACACGGCCTGGAGATCTTGGATTTGTCATTCGTTGGAGACAACAGCCAGTGTACTGTCTGCCAGCCTCAGGCCTGCAGCTGCAAGAGTCGGGAAAAGCCTCCAGCTTGATGTTTGATCCAGGAACTTTGGGCTTGCCAGCTTCTATAAGTGTGTGAGCCATTTTCCTAAAATAAATTTCTCTATATATACATATGCATAAGCTTTACTGGATTTGTTTCTCTAGAGAACCCAGTCTAACACAGGAAGGATTTAGAAGTGGACTAAACCCCAAGAGCAGAAGAATTTGCATGAAAATACCAAAAAAGGAGACATACAGAGCTGCAGTCTGGCAGCAATCCTGAGCAATCCTGACAGCACAGACAGCTTGAAGATTGCTGAGTGGTGGTGGGACCTAAGAATTAACCTAAAAATCAGCCCTAATAGCCAGGGACTGCATGGAGGACAGCTCTTATGGCTGGGGAATAAAAGGCTAAGCAGCAGTGAAGAAGGCAGGGTGAGCTGTGGACTTCTGCCTGTCCAGAGGGTGCAGCCATTTTGAATGTTTACAAGTGGCTTGACCGTTTTGGATATTTAAAGATACAGTGCTCTCCCAGATTCCAGAGGCTTAAGAACAGGTTTTGCTTGCCAGTAACCCCAAGGACACTCTAGATCTGGACAACTGAAAACATGAGACACTTTCCTTGTTACTCTTATACCCCACACCCGCTTGGTGAATGGAGGTGTGGCAATCCCCCACTCCCACACACCTTCTGGGCCCACAGGAACTCCAACACAGTCTGTGTGCTCAGACAGAGCCTGGGTACCCTGCCCTGCCTCCCCTGATACATTTCTTTTTTGTTTTCTTTTCTTTTTTTTTTCTCTTTCTTTTTTCTGGTTTTTAGTTTGCTTGGTTTTGCCTGTTTTAACACTACTATTAATAATATTTTTGTCCTTTTTACTATTATTCTTAATCTTCCCCTCCCAGGTCCTAGCTTTCACCTTTTTTTCTTTTCCCTGTTCCTGGTTGCAATTTCTTTTCTTTTTTTTTTTCCTCTCTCATGGTTAACCCCGTTCCTTGCTTTTCTTTTAGCATTTTTCCCATTTTTTCTTCATTATTCTCCCTCTGTACTTTTTTTTTTTCTTTTTTTTTGCTTATTGCCCAATCCCCAGATATTGCAGGTTTTCTTGTTTTTTTCTACTTCTTTTTCCCTTTTTCCTGTTTTTGGTTACTGTTCCTGTGTGATTATATGGTGT
>NW_006922598.1:68210-69548 GCF_000298275.1 Orycteropus afer afer
ACATAACCCAGAAACCACAGCTATGGACATATCCAAAGTAAAATGAGCTTGCAAGATTATAAACAGGGAACCAGAGACATCAATTGCCAAATGAGGACAACTACAAACAAAAAGAGGGAAAAGACTGTGTAGTTACAGAACTTCTAAATGGTGATGAAGTTAAGAAAGTGGCAAGATAGAATAGACTGTTCTAAACTAGGGGAGAAAATTAGAAATCATAAGGTAACCTCAAACAAAATTATAAACCTTCATATCACAATAAAAAAGAGGACAAGCACAAATAGCCAGCAAATATTAAAACAACAGTGACAAAGGAAATGATAACATGATTCATAAACATAATGAGCTCAGCGCAGAAAATAATATGGAACAAAGAAACTAGGGGAACCATGAAAAAACACATAACAAAATGACAGCAAACAATTCATATGTGTCAATAATTATACTGAGTGTTAATGGATTAAATGCACACTCAAGAGACGCAGAGTTGCAGATTGAATAAGAAAACAAAGCCCATTTATATGTTGCCTACAAGAGACGCACCTTAGAGATAAAGACAAAAATAGACTAAAAATCAAAGGTTGGAAAAAGATATTATCAAGCAAATGGCAACTGTAAGAGAGCAGGAGTGACAATATTAATTTCTGATCAAATTGACTTTAAGGCAGAAACCACCACACAAGACAAAGAAGGACATTATTTAATGATTAAAGGATCAATTAAACATGAAGATATAAGCATAATAAACATCTATGGACCCAATGAAAGAGCCCCAAAATACATAAATCAGACTTTAAAAGAGTTGAAAAGTCACATAGATGACTCCACAGTCATAGTGGGAGACTTTAATACACCACTTTCATTGAAAGATAGAACAACTAGAAAGAAACTCAACAAAGATGTGGAAGAGCTAAACAATACAATCCACCAACTTGACCTTATAGGCATCTATAGAGCATTTCACCCAATAGTAGCATAATATACATTCTTTTTCAGTGCACATGGAACATTTTCCAGGCTAGACCATATGTTAGGCCACAAAGCAAGCCTTAACAAATTTAAAAACACTGAAATACCGCAAAGCATCAGATCATAAGGCTATCAAATTAGAAATCAACAATAAGAAGATCAACAGAAAAAGAGTAAACACATAGAAACTGAACAACACCTTCCTTGAGAAAGACTGGGTAAGACAAGAAATCAAAATTGAAATTCAAAAATTCCTTGAATCAAACAAGAATGAAAACACAACATACCAAATTCTTTGGGACACAGCAAAAGCAGTGATCAGAGGCCAATTTATAGCAATAAGTGCACACATCTAAAGAGAAGAAAGAG
>NW_006922598.1:72204-73539 GCF_000298275.1 Orycteropus afer afer
GGTAAATTGTGGTCAATGTCATGAGACAAAGTGTATGTGAACTGCTGTATGGAAAGTGAATTTGCTCTGTAAATTTTCACCCAAATCACAATAAAAAAAAGAAAGGGAAATAGAGAAAAAAAGAATGTATAAGTGAATGAATGAATGAAGGGTGATAGTTTATAAGGATAGTCTGCATTTATTTAAATAAATAAACATCTAGGTGAAAAAAAAAATGATATATCATTGCCTCCCAGCAATAACAGCAAAGTTCAACAGGTCAGAAAATGACAAATGCTGATGAGGTTGTGGAGAGATTGGAACTCTTGTGCACTGCTGGTGGGATTGTAAAATGGTACAACCATTGTGGAAAATGGTATGGCATTTCCTTAAAAAACTGAAAATAGAAGTACCATTTGACCCAGCAATTCCATTACTAGGAATATGTCTTAAAGAGGTGAGAGCGCATGAACAGACATATGTACACCTGTTCATTGCAGCATAATTCACTATAGCAAAGAGATGGAAACAACCTAAATGCCCATCCATGGATGAGTGGGTAACCAAATTATGGTACATGCACACAGCGGAATACTATGCTACATTAAAGAACAATGAGGGATACATGAATCATCTCACAAAGTGGATGAATCTGGAGGACATTATGCTGAGTGAAATAAGTCAATCGCAGAAGGGCAAGTACTGTATGAGCCCATTACTGTAAAAAGACAAAAGAAGGGTTTGCTTGGGAAAGGGAACTCACTTAGTAGGTTACCGGGATGGGGAGGAAAGGGGAGGGATTAATTTTGGGCTAGTTGGGGCCTACATGCTGACATGGGTAAGGGGAGGGATATACAGGAAGGATATATGACCACTATAATAACATTAGGAAATGGGAGGAACTGAATTGTGCTCATAAGAGATAGACAACAGATGCTATTACCAACTAATGTGTCCACAATACTGCATTGCCATTAACACCAAACACTAGGATACAGATAACCACATAAACATCTGAGATGATCAGACCGGTGTCAGTGAACACAAGTATACTCTAGACCAAGGATAGATTCAGCTGAAGCTAATCTTGCACAGATACCAGTCATACAAAATACCTGCAGCCCTTACAGAAACAATAGAAAACAGACACAGAGAAATCCCTCACAGACAACCAGACACTATGGGAGAGAGATCCAATGGATCTACCATCTCAGGACCATAATACTGGGGGACACCAGACTCAATTGGCACAACAAAATACATAAAAGCCTTGCTCCACATCCTACATTGGTGAGTAGTGACTGGGGTCTTAAAAGCTTTCAAGCAGCCATCTAAGATGCAGCTAATGGTCTCCTA
>NW_006922598.1:73639-74228 GCF_000298275.1 Orycteropus afer afer
TATTGATTTGGGTGAAGAGAAGGGCAATGTACCAAATGTGAGTGATCAATATGGTGGCATTGAGAAAGAGAAAGACATAGAGAGGTACATGGGAGTTATAGACAACAAAAATGAACCCTTTTGCACATACAGTACAGCGATGTCAGTGAAGGCAAACATGGGTATACAGGTGGATAGATGGGTGGACAGGCTGAACTAGTAGGTATGTCTATGAAGTGGGGAGTGGACCCAAGAACATATATAGGGTTGGCAGACAGTGGTCCTATAAGTTTATGTGAATGATCAGAATTCCCAGGTGTATAGTAGAGCTGACAAGGGGCAAGGTTGTAGTCACTATTTAGTCATAGCCAGCTACCCAGAGGGACCGAGTAGTTGAATCTGTGGGATTGGGACCATAGTCACAGGGGACATCAAGCTCATTTGGCATAACATACTACACAAAACATTTTTCCACCTCCTACTTTGGCGAGTAGCGACTGGGATCTTAAATGCTTGCAAGCTGCAACTTAGATGCAATGATGGGTCTCTCCTCATCCAGAGCAAAGAAGAAAGAAGAAAACCAAAATTAATGGAAACAATCAGTCCCCAT
>NW_006922598.1:75453-76385 GCF_000298275.1 Orycteropus afer afer
GATCAAATCTGGAGATCCTGGATAGAGTGGGAGGGAAAATGTTGAACAAAATCCAAAAACTCCATAGTGATCAGAATTACTGTTCAGATGAAATCTGGTGAGACCTCCAATACTAAGGCCCTGGAATATTCTGCGCCTGGTATAAAAAACACCACCAGGGGCTGGCTGTCAGCCCAATAGTTAACAAGATGTACATGCAGACGACTCAACCCAGGATGACCCACCCACATACTCTATGGTAATACATCCCTTAGAGCAATTGACCACAGGATACCAGAGGACCAGCATTCAAATTGAAGAAATGCAGGACAAACAGGAGTGCTTAAATATGAGGGGCACAGGGGGAGGGTTACTGGGTAGGGAGGGGAGGAGACTGGGTTAGGGTTAGAAATGTAAATGGGGAATGAAACTAAATATACACATAATGTTGAATGTAAAACAAGCCCCCCCAAAAAAATAAATAAGAATAACATAGAAAGATCTCCTGTACAATAAATTAGATTACATAGAACAGAGGACAAATTGTAAAGAGAGAATGCTAGTTCTAGGTTAAGTGTGGTGATGACTTGTTAATCCAGCCCTGAAAATAAAATCTTACCTACTGTGGTGGTTATGTTTGTGTGTCAACTTGGCTGGGCCTGGTTGAGTGGCTGGGCAGCTGGTGGTAGTTATTCCCCATGATGAGACGAGACTGGCAATCAGCTCCATGGTGGGATCTACCACAAGCAGCTGAGTAGCTGTTTTGGGTCTGTGGTCTGCTTCCTGTATGTAAGAAGCAGCTTTGGGAATGGTCTCTAGCATATGGCACGCTTGGACCCTGCATGTAGCCGTGTCGTTGCTCAGCAGCCTGCCATGCTCTGATGACCTTGGGACTTACAATGAACTTGAATGGCCTGCTGTGTAGTTTGGTAACATCAGGACTGTGCCTTTTT
>NW_006922598.1:77090-81602 GCF_000298275.1 Orycteropus afer afer
GGATATCTATTTGCAGAAAAATGAAACAAGATCCATACCTCACGCCATACATAAAAACTAACTCCAGATGGATCAAAGACTTAAACGTGAAACCTAAATCTATAAAGTTCCTCAAGGAAAAACTAGGAGCAAATTTAGGGGCCCTCATTTCTGGCATAAATAGACTGTCAAGCATAACCCAAATTGCATAAACAGCTGAAGATAAACTAGATGAATGGGACCTTCTAAAAATTAAATGTTTATGTGCTTCAAAAGACTTCTCCAAGAGTCAAAAGAGAACCTACAGATTGGGAAAAAATATTCAGCAACGACATATCTGACAAGGGACTTTTCTCTAAAATTTATAGAAAACTCCAAAACCTCAATAAAAAGACAAACAATCCAATTAAAAATGGGCAGAAGACATGAATAGACACTTCACCAAAGAGGATATTTGTGATAGTTGGAGCTGTGTGTGAACTTGACTGGACCACAATTCTGTGTGGTTTAAGCAGTTGTGATGTGGGTTATTCCCATGATGGGATAGGGTGTATATGTTTTGAGCACCCAATCTGTTGAAAAGGAGTTTCCCTAGGAGTGTGGCCTGCTTCCAATATATTTATGGACATCCTGGGAAAACACACACTCTTCTGTGGATTGGGATATGTTGTGCTGCCTACAACTGTCCGTGAATGAACAATCCACCATTCAACATGGAGATCTTGGATTTGTCATTCATTGGAGTCAACATCCAGTATGCTACCTGCCAACCTTGAGCTCCTCAGCCCCTGTAGCTGCATGAGTCGGGAAAAGCCTCCAGCTTGATGTTTGATCCAAGAACTTGGGACTTGCCAGCTTATATAAGTGTGTGAGCCATTTTTCTAAGATAAATTTCTCTTTCTCCGTATGTATATATATGCTTTACTGGTTTTGCTTCTCTAGAGAAACCAGCCTAACACATTTGGTACTTGGAATGTTTCTAGAGAGACAAAATCATAAGGACAGACTTCCTAAATTGGTTCTCACCAATCCTGTTTTGGTTCACCAATTTGGTTAATCATAAAGGCACTGGTGACTCTGTCTCCATTAGTAAAGAGGGACCTGCTAATCCATGGCATGAGGTGCCAACATTAATATGTAAAATAGTACCACCAATTCATCAAAACTTTTTGAGAAGTGAGGCTCTCAGTGATCGCATATTTAATACTTTTCTGCAATTTTGTCAGCATGAGGAGTATAAGGAAGCTGATTGGCTGGTCCTACTTATGTTGCACAAAGTGTTGAAAGAGAGAGATGAGTTCAGGGCTGCTGAATCACAGCTCAAGAACTGCATAAAAACAACTCAATGTTTCCAATTTTTCTCTGAAAGAAAGCCTTGTTTCTTTGAGTAACAGAGCTGATGTCACTGAAAAACAAACCCAGAATCTTATTGTAAGGGTGGCTGAATTAAAACACCAATTAAATTGCCAAGACAGAATGGTGTCTGAAGTTAAAGTGAGGGCAGTGATTGGGAAAAAATGGGATCCTGAAACCTGGAATGGGGACATTTGGGCAGACAGTCAGGAAGATGACAATATGGAGCCTGTAAATTCTGTTGAATCTCTCCCATCTGATAGTAAAACCATTATCCCTTCCACCTCAGTTTGATGGGATTAATCCAACTGTTCCTGCTGGGTCATTGCCTGAGGAAGAGACCATGGAAGATATTGCTGAATGTTCTCAGGAACTTCCCCAACCACCCATTGTGGCTCCTAGACCTATAACTAAACTTAAGTCCAAGTGAGATCCAAAGGGTGAAATACAAAGTATGACTGAGGAAGTGGTATGCTACACCCGAAAAGACCTACTTGTACAGACAGAGACCTGGAGAATATGTATGGGAATGGCTACTGAGGGTGGAATAATGGTGCAAGGAATGTAACATTGGATCAGTCTGAGTTTATTGATTTAGGCCCACTAAGTACAGATCTTCACTCAGTGTTTCAGCTTGAGAGATTAGGAAAGGATCAAATTGTTTATTTGGTTGGCTTACTGAAGCATGGATTATGCGGTGGCCTACCTTAAGTCAAGTTGAAGTACCAGACCTGCCTTGGTATAATGTAAAAGAAGGTATCCAGAGGTTTAGAGAAATTGGCATGTTAGAATGGATTTATCACATTAGACCCCTAGAGCCAGAAATGGAAAGTCCAGAGGACACACCTTTCACCAGTATGGTGAAAAATAAATTTGTGAAGGAAGCCTCAGCATCCTTGAAGACTGTTGTGACTGCTATTTTATGTAAGCCAGATTTGACAGTGGGAACTGCCCTAATTGAACTAAGACACTTAACTACAATGGGGCTGATTGGACCCCGTGGTAGTAGGGGCCAAGTGGCAACAGTTCATCGACAAAGACAAGGTGGGCATGGTTACCATAATGGACAGCAGAGTCAAAAGAGTAATCAGAATACTCTGACTTGTGTGGAATTATGGCATTGGCTACTTAGGCATGGCATTCCTAGGAGTGAATTACATGGCAAACCTACTAAATATTTACTTGATCCATATAGACAGAAGAATTCTAAGTCACATGAACATCAGTCTAGATTGAATCACCAGAATACAGAATCATAGTCTGTCAATCAATTCCCAGACTTGAGTCAGTTTACAGACCCACAACCCCTTGAATGAAGGGGAGGCCAGGTCCCTTTGAGGAAGGAACCCACTACATTACTAAAAATTTATAATGTCAATCTTTCTACCAGCCTTCCCCAAAGAGATCTGAGACCCTATACCAGAGTGACTGTTCATTGGGGAAAAGGAAATAATCAGACTTCTGGGGTATTACTGGACACTGGCTCTGAACTGACACTAATTCCAGGAGACCCAAAGCATCATTTTGGCCTACCAGTCAGAGTAGGGGCATATGGAGGTCAAGTTATTGATGGTATCTTAGCTAAGGTGCATCCCACAGTGGATCCAGTGGGTCCCCGAACCCATCCTGTAGTGATTTCCCCAGTGCCAGAATGCATAATTGGAATAGATATACTTAGCAATTGGCAGAATTCCCACATTGGGTCCCTAACATGTGGAATAAGGGCTATCATGGTAGGAAAAGCCAAGTGGAAGCCACTAGAACTGCATCTACCTAGAAAAATAGTAAGCCAAAAGCAATACCGCATCCCTGGAGGGATTGCAGAGATTACTGCCACTATCAAGGACTTGAAAGATGCAGGGATGGTGATTCCCACCACATTCCCATTTAATTCACCTATTTGTCCTGTGGGAGCTCTGGTAGCATAGTGGCTAAGGCACTTGACTGCTAACCAGAAGGCTGGTGGTTCAAACCCAGCAGCCATTCCTTGGAAGGAAGATGGAGCAATCTACTTCCATAGTGATACTGCCTCAGAAACCCAAGGAAGGGTCTCTATGAGTCGGGTCCGACATGACGGCACATAGCAACAACAATATTTGTCCTGTGCAAAAAACAGATGGATTGTGGAGAATGACAGTATATTCTTGTAAACTTAATTAGGTAGTGGCTCCAATTGCAGCTGCTGTTCCTGATGTGTTTTCATTGCCTGAGCAAATTAGTACATCTCCTGGTATTTGGTATGCAGCTATTGATCTGGCCAATGCCTTTTTCTCAATACCAGTTTCAAAGGACCACCAGAAGCAGTTTGCCTTCAGCTAGCATGGCCAACAATATACTTTCACAATTCTTCCTCAGGGGTATATCAACTCCCCAGCATTGTGTCATAATTTAGTCCATAGGGATCTTGATCGCCTTTCCCCTCCACAAGACATCACACTGGTCCATTATATTGATGACATTATGCTGATTGGACCTAGTAAAGAAGATTGTAAGAAGTATCAATGACTCTAGACTTATTGGTGAGACATCTGTGTGCTAGAGGGTGGGAAATTAACCCAACAAAAATTCAGTCATCTTCCACCTCACTGAAATTTCTAGGGGTCCAATGGTGTGGGATATGTCAAGATATTCCTACTAAAGTGAAGGATAAGTTATTGTATCTGGTTTCCCCCACAGCTAAAAAGGAGGCAAAATGTCTGGTGGGCCTCTTTGGATTTTGGAGGCAACATATCCTTGATTTGGGTGTGTTACTTCGGCCTGTTTATCAAGTGACCAGGAAAGCTTCTAGTTTTGAGTGGGCCCAGAACAACAGAAGGCTCTCCCACAGATTCAGGCTGCCATGCAAGCTGCTTTGCCATTTGGGCCTTATGCTCTGGCTGATCCAATGGTGCTTGATGTGTCTGTAGCAGATAGAAATGCTGTTTGGAGTCTTTGGCAGGTCCATATTGGTGAATCACAACACAGACTCTTGGGGTTTTGGAGCAAAGCCCAGCCATCCTCTGCAGATAACTACTCTCCTTTTGAGAAACAGCTTTTGGCTTGTTACTGGGCTTTACTAGAGACTGAACACCTATCCATGGACCACAAAGTCACCATGAGGCCTGAGCTGCCCATCATGAACTAGGTGTTGTCTGACCCACAGAGTCATAAAGTTGGATGTGCACAGCAGCACTCCACCAT
>NW_006922598.1:82052-83696 GCF_000298275.1 Orycteropus afer afer
GGAAGGAGCATGATTGGAAAATTGATGACAAGGATGTATGGGGAAGAGGTATGTGGATAGATCTCTCTGAATGGGCCAAAGGAGTAAAGCAATTTGTATGTCATGTGAATGCCCACCAAAAGGTGACCTCGGCAGAGGAGGACTTTAACAATCAGGTGGATAAGATGACACGTTCAGTGGAAACCAGCCATCCTGTTTCCCCAGCTACTCCTGTCATTGCTCAATGGGCTCATAAATAAAGTGGTCATGGTGGCAGTGATGGAGGTTATGCATGGGCTCAGCAACATGGACTTCAACTTACCAAGGCTGATTTGGCTACTGCCACTGCTGAGTGCCCAATCTGCCAGCAGCAGAGAGCAACGCTGAGTCTGCGATATGGAAACTTTCCTTAGGGTGATCAGCCAGCAATGTGGTGGCACGTTGATTACATTGGACCACTTCCATCATAGAAAGGACAACATTTTGTTCTTACTGGAATAGATACTTACTCTGGATATGGATTTGCCTTCCCTGCATGCAATGCTTCTGCCAAATCTACCATCTGTGGACTTACAGAATTCCTTATCTACCATCATGGTATCCCATATAGCATTGCTTCAGATTAAAGGACTCACTTCACAGCAAATGAAGTGCAGCAATGAGCCTATGTTCATGGAATACACTGGTCTTACCATGTTCTCCATCATCCTGAAGCAGCTGGCTTGATAGAATGATGGAATGGCCCACTTAAAGCACAATTATAATGCCAGCTACATGGCAATACCTTGAAGGGCTGGGGCAGTGTTCTCCAGGAGGCTGCATATGCTCTAAACCAGCATCCAATATACAATGCTATTTCTCCAATAGCCAAGATTGACATTACATAATGGAGGTAAAGAAGAATATGTCTGGAATACAGGAGATTCTTTAGGACATCTTAGTACTACCATGTGATTTAAGTCAATGAAAAACTACAGCAACCCAATTCTGATATGACTTATTAATGGCCCAGACCCTTATGGAATGAAGGTTTGGGTCACCCCACCAGGCAAAGAACCACTACCAGCTGAAGTGCCTGCAAGGGAAATGTGAAATGGGTGGTGGAAGAAGGTAGTTCTGAATATCAGCTACCACCAAGTGACCAGTTGCAGAAATGAGGACTGTGATCATTATATTTCTTCACTATATATGTGCATCAAATATTTTTGTTTCCTTCTGTTATGAATTGTGAAAAGTAAGCAAGGTTAATGTGTTTCAGTTGTATGTGTGTTAGCATATCATGTTAGGTGCAAATATGACTTTATAATTGTCTTTATTTAGAGATTATATATGGTTAAGAACTGAGGAAAAATTATAAGTCTCGAGTTGCAATATTGAAAGATTCTATGAGCAAAATATTGAATGATGCAGGAAGCATTAAAAGAAGATGGAAGGAATACACAGAGTCACTGTACCAAAAAAGAACTGGTCAATCTTCATCCATTTCAGAAGGTGGCATATGTTCAAGAACCCATGGTATTGAAGGAAGAAATCAAAGCTGCACTGAAAGAATTGGTGAAGAATAAGACTCCAGGAATTGATAGAATACCCATTGAGATGTTTCAACAAATGGATGCCCCACTGGAGGCACTCACTCAGTTATGCCAAGAGATTTGGAAGACAGCT
>NW_006922598.1:100550-103559 GCF_000298275.1 Orycteropus afer afer
TCACTCAAAAGGAAAACTACAGACCAATATCCCTCATGAATTAGATGCAAAAATCTTCAACAAAATCCTAGCCAATAGACTCCAATGACATATCAAGAAAATTATTCATTATGACCAAGTGGGGTTCAATCAGGTATGCAAGGATGGTTCAATATTAGTAAAACAATCAACATCCTTCACCACATAAATAGAAACAATTAGTCCAAGCATATGATGGACCCTGAGACCAGGAGAACTAGATGATGCCCGGCTACTAATGCCAACTACTTGGAAAGGAATCAAAATTGGAGATCTTGGATAGAGTGGGAAGTAAAATGTGGAACAAAATTCAAAAAATGCAGAAATTACCAGAATTACTGGTCAGATAGAGTCTGGTAGAACTCCCAAGACATGACCCTGGGTTACCCTTTGGGCCTATAATTGGACTTACTCCCATGGACTGGCTGTTGGCCCAACAGTGGAAAGACCTACATGCAGAACACCTACCCCAGGGTGATGTACCAACCTACTCTAGGGAAATATACCCCTTAGAGCAATTGGCCATGGGACATCAGAGGGGCAGCATTCACATAGAGGGAAAGCTGGACTGACAGGAGTGCATAGTTACGAAGGGCACAGTGAGTGGGTAGTCACAGGGACAGGAATGGAGGAAAGTTTGTTATGATCAGAGATGGTAATCAGGGTGTGAAATCAAATCTACATGAACTGTTGGATGTAAAACAAATTTTACTCCGTAAATTTGCACCCAAAGCACAATAAAATTAAAAAGAAAGAAAGAAAGAAATACATTTGTCCTTGAAATTATTCTGTAAACAAAAGGCATTTGTAAATTGTTACTACAGCTTGTAAAAATAACTTTCAAATGACAACTGCAATTATGATTGATAATGTGTTGTCCTGGGAATTATGTTTAAATGACATCTCTGAAACTCTCAGCAGTATAAATGAGGACTTACATCTCAGCTTTGCCATTCCAGAATATGTGACCATGGGCCAGTTGCTTAAACTCTACATGCCTCAATCTCCTTCTAGGTACAATGAGGATAGCAAAAGAAAGGTGTGGTAGTTAAGGTTTTGTGTCAACCTGGCTGGTCCTGGTTTTGAGTGACTGGGGAGCTGGCTGTAGTTATTCCCCATGATGAGACTGGCAATCAACTCCATGGTGGAATCTGCCACAAGCAGCTGAGTAGCTGCTTTAGGGATGTGGTCTGCTTCCAGTATATAAGGAGAAGCTTTGGGAATGGTCTGTTGCTTTTGGCGTGCTTGAACCCAGCATATAGCCAAGTCTTCATTCAGCAGCCTGCCATGTTTTCTGCCAATCTTGGGACTGTCTCTGGACTTGAACTAGTAGTCTGCTGTGTTGTTTGGTAATATCGGCACTGTGCCATTTTGTTTGTTGACCTTGGGCTTGTTAGCCTCAGCAGCCAGCAGCTGCCTGAGTTAAGGGAAACCTTCAGCTTCAGTGGCCTGGAAGCAAGAGGCAGAGCTGAAGCCCAAGGTCAAGGAGCTTTCACCCAGCCCCTAGAGCTTGACACTTTGAACCTCCAAAACTGCAGAAGAATAAACTTCTGTTTGTTAAAGCCATCTTGTTTGTGGTATTTCTGTTAGAGTGACACTAGGTAACCAAAACAGAAGGTTTCTCTACACCTCAGAAGGCACACATCCCTCCTCTCCCATATGCTTGTGAGTAATTCAATGATACAGCAGAGGTGACTCCCATTTGCCAGCTCCAGAGGTTGGCCCTAAATGGGCCTGTTGAAGTGATTCCCAGTTTCCAAAGACAGGTTATCAATCTCTAACCATGTATCCCTAGGGGAGGTGACCCTCCTACACAAGGGGATGACCTGTGTCAGAACTACCCTGCCCATTCTGCACCTTATGTTCAACTGCCACTAAAAAGAACAGAGGAAGTAGGAACACTCAGAGCAGCAACCACCTAGACTCAAGGCAAAGAGTATGCTCTCAACTCTCTTTTTCTCTGCTCTATCTCTTTCTCACTTTCTCTGTCTCTTTTTTTATTTTTCTGTCTCCTAATTCTCTCTGCCTGTCTGTGTCTCTATCTGACTGTCTCAATTTCTGTCTCTGCATCCCCATCTCCATTCTGTCTATGTATCTTTTTTCCTGTCTTTGTTACTAGTTGTATTGCTGTCTTTTCTTGGTTTCTCACTTTCTCTCTGTCCCTCTCTGGTATCTCTGTAAACGCTGACTTCTCTTTTTCTTGGTATCTATGCCTTTCTGCCTGAGAAGCTTCAGTCTCTCTCTCTTCCTCTCCAGTGCTATCTCCTCTTCCTATCTTTGTCTCCATCTCTATTTCCTTAATGACTGTCCCTGGGCAGGATGGATCATAAACTGAGGAGCCATGGGAAGTGTAAGAGCCATCAGCCAAGGAGATCAAAGCAGAGAAATGATAAGGGGGCTGAGACACAGATCAAGACAGAGGCACAGCTGGAGCTAAGGCAGGAAGGAAGTGGGAAGAATGCAAGAAGGAAGAACCCAAGAAAGAGAGACACTAAAATCCTTGTTAGAAGCAGGTGGGATTAAATTATAGATGAGAGATAGACAGAAGGAGGAGAGGGACAGAGAGGGAATACAGGTTCAGCATCTCTCTGCTTCCCCAAAGCCCCTGAACTTAGAAGGTAAGTGGGCAGGTGGGCTAAGGATCCCCTCAGTCCAGCTCACAACTGGACAAAGACCTTGCCCTTGCCTTCCCTCCTGCATTTCCCTGCATCCATCACTGAGTGCCTGCCCATCTTTCTACCTGCATTTCTGGCCCTGTCTCTGCATCTCTTTTCATCTATCTCTCATATGACTCTTTCATCTCTCTCTCCATCTCTTTTCTACCTGACTCCCTTACTCTCTATCTCTCTCTGTGTCTCTCAGTTTCTCTATTTTTTCTCTCTCCCCTTCTCCCACTGTTTCTCCATCTCTGTCTCTGTCTCTATCCAGCTCCATCCCACTCTCCATTTGTTTCTGTCTTATTTTTGACTTGTCTCTGTCTCTATCGTCCTT
>NW_006922598.1:104509-105486 GCF_000298275.1 Orycteropus afer afer
CTACTTCCGTAGTGATACTGCCTCGGAAACCCAAGGAGGGGTCGCTATGAGTCGGGGCCGACTCGACAGCACATAACAACATAACAACAACAAGAGGTTGCTGACTCAGGGACCTTACAGTAACAGAGCCCATATGGAAAGATCCAGGCAAATACAGTAGGGATGGGGCCTTAGAGGAACCTATTGTTAGGTTCCCCCAAGTTGATTCTCATAGCTAGTATATATATGACAGAATAAAACTCTCCAATAGGCATTTTTTTCTTTAAATTTTTATTTATTTTGTTGTTGTTGTTGAGAATATACACAGCAAAACATACACCAACTCAACAGTTTCTATACGTACAATTTAGTGACATTGATCGCATACATTCTTCGAGTTGTGCAAACATTCCCACCCTCCTTTTCGGAGTTGCCCTCATTAACATAAACTCACTGCCTCCTCAGTTTCCTTTCTAATTTTTAAAGTTGCTGTTCTCAATCTGATCCCATATAGATAGTTCTTAAAAGACCATAATGCTTATGGTAGACTTCTTTTTTTTTTTACTACTTAAGCTAAACTATTGTTCCATTTTAAGATGACTTCAGGAACTATTTTTGGTTTACATTTTAAAGATTATCTCAGGGCAATAATTTCAGTGGTTCATCCACCCTCGATAGTTCCAGAAAGTCTAGAGTCCATGAGAATTTGAATTTCTGTTCTGCACTTCCCCCCTTTTGATCAGGATTCTCCTATGGTTGTCTGAGCCAAATGTTCAGTAATGGTAGCCAGGAACCATCCAGTTCTGGTCTCATGGCAAACGAAGCAGTTGTTCATGGAAGCAATTAGCGACATATTCCATTTCCTCCACCTATTCCTGACTCTCCTTCTTCCTTTGCTGTTCCAGGTCAATAGAGACCAATTGTTGTGCCTTGATTGGCTGCTTGCAAGCTTTTAAGACTCCAGGCACTAGAAATGAACTTGGAGGTAGAATAGAAGC
>NW_006922598.1:105881-110972 GCF_000298275.1 Orycteropus afer afer
CCTTCCGAGGAGTGGCTGGTGGGTTTGAACCGCCAGCCTTCTGGTTAGCAGTCAAGTGCTTTAGCCACTATGCTACCAGAGCTCCTTTAATCAATATGATTTCCCCATCACTGCTAATCCCCCTTTTCCCTCCCACCCCTGGTAACCACTAATAAACTTTGGTCTCTCTATATTTGCCTTTCTACATAAGTTAGGTCATACAATATTTGTTCTTTTGTGATTGGTATATTTTAGTCAGCATTGTCTTCAAGCTCCATCCACACTGTAGCATGTTTTAAGACTTCCATTTCTCTTACTGGCTGAGTAGTATTCCATTGTATATATGTACCACGTTTTGTGTATCCATTCATCTGTTGATGGGCATTTAACTGGTTTCCACCTTTTGGCTATTGTGAATAGTGCTGCAATGAACATGAGTGTACCAGTCGCTTGAGGTTCTGCCTTTAGATATTTTGGGTATATAACTAGGAGTGGAATTGCTGAACCATATGGTAGTTTTATAGTTTTTTGAGAAGCCATCACACTGTTTCCCACAATAGCTGGTACCATCTTGCATTCCCAACCAATAATAGATAAGAGTTCCAATTTCCCTTCATCCTTACCAACCTGTTATTTATTTTTTTATCTTAGCCATCCTAGTGGGAATGAAATGGTATCTCATTGTGGTTTTAATTTGCATCTTGGTTCAAACCCACCAGCACTCCTTGGAAGGAAGGTTGGGCAATCTAGTTCCGTAGTGACACTGTCTCAGAAACTCGAGGGGTTGCTGTAAGTCAGATCCGACTCGATGGCAGTGAGTGGGTACATGACTAATGATGTTGAACATCTTTTCATTTGTCTGGGGGTCATTTGAATGTCCTCTTTGGTGACATGTCCTTTGCCCATTTTATGACTGAGTTGTCTTTTTGCTGTTGTCAAAGTTTTATATGTATTCTGGTTATCAGATTGTCGGATATATGGTTTCCAAAGATATTTTCCCAATCAGTAGCTTGTCTTTCACTTTTCTTTAATAAAGTATTTCAATGAATATTTTGAATTTTTATAAGGTCTCATTTGTTTTTTGCTGTTTGTGCTTTTATTTTCTTAGATAATCCATTGTTGAAAGCTAGCCTGACAGCATTGCCTCTGCTTGTTCTAAGAATTTTATGGTTTTAGTTTGCACATTTAGGTCCTTAATCCATTTTGAATTTTGTGTATGGTATGAAGAATCCTGTTTCATTTTTCTGCATGTGGAAATCCAATTTTCCCAGCACCATTTATTGAAGAGACTCTTCTTTCTCTGTCAAATGGACTTAGCACCTTTGTAAAAAATCATTTGGCCATAGATGTGTGGGTTTATTTCTGGTCTCTCAATTCTATCCAATCGGTCTATGTGTCTAGTGTTATTCCAGTACCCATAGAGTTTTCTAGGCTGGTGGTGCAGTGGTTAAGGCATATGGCTGCTAACCAAAAGGTCAGTGGTTAGAACCTACCAACTACTCCATGGAAGAAAGATGAGGCAGTCTACTTCTGTAAAGATTTACAGCCTTGGAAACCCTATGAGGGTCACTATCAGTTGGAATTGCCTCGATGGCAGTGGGTTTTTTTTTTTTTTTCCTTAATCTTCACAGAAGCAGATCACCAAGTCTTACTTCTACAGAGCCACTCAAGTTGCCAGGTCTCTCTCCTATGGAGCCACTGGGCAGGTTCGAACCTCTGACCTTTCGGTTAACAACCCAACATTTAACTATTGTGCCACCAAACTAAAGAAAAAACCCAAACCCACAGCCATTGACTTGATTCCCACTCATAGTGACCCCCACTGGGTTTCCAAGGCTGTAAATCTTTGTGGAAGTAGACTGCCTCATCTTCCCCCCATGGGGTGGCTGGTGGGTTCAAACCACCTACCTTTTGGTTAGCAGCCCACTGCCTTAACCACAGTGCCACCAGAGCTCCTTATTGAAAGGAGCTTGAGTCTATATAGAAAGGAGGAAGGGCCTGAAGGAGCCATGGAGAACAGCACTGAAACACACAGGGGTGAGATCTGAGATGGAGGAGCCTGGAGGTCCTGGAGACTTGAGGGTATGGAGACTATAGCAACCTGAGGGAATGGTAAAGACCTGGAGGAGTTAGTAGGACAGTGCTTGACAGGATCAGCATAAGACCTGGAAATACAGGGGGATGGGGTCTAGAGAAAAATGGGTAGGGCCTTGGAGGCTCATGAGAGGGCAGGACTTAAGGAGGTGGCCTTAGAAACACAAGAAGGGTGGCAGCCTTGGATACTCTGGGTCTGACTGGTGCCTGAGTCCAACAGAGGCATGCATGTGGTTGTGCTTCCATGCCTGAGGAGCTGCAGGTTCGAGGTTCCAGCCCTGAGACCTGTGTGCATGGAACCTGCTAACCCACAGAGCCCTCACCTGGGCCAGCAGGCTGGAGCCCTCGGTCAGGTGGCTATGCACTGCCTGACACCTGAGTTACTCAAGTGAGGTGCTGTCACAGCTCTGTCCCCACTGGCTCCCTGCTGAGGTCTTGCGAGACCCAGGGACCCCGTACTTGTGACCCCATGTGTTGGTTTTGTAGGGGAGAGGTTTCCACTTCTTTGCAATGGTTTGCAGGATAGGGACATTTTGTCTCCATGAGACCACCTGCATGAAATGCAGTTGCCCACTGGAGCCATTTATGTGGAGAAAATGGTTGACTCCTCTCTGGAGGCTTTTGTGCTTTTTGCACTAAGAGGACGTTTATGCCTCTGTGAACTATGTGCATGGATAAGACCGGGTTGCCATTTTCCACGTCTATGGAGTCCTTTGCAAAGAGAGGACAGCATCTGTACCTCAGTGAAGCCATCTGCATAGAGGAGACAATGTTTGCCCCACCCTTGCAGGGGTTTTACACAGAAGTGACAGTGTTTGGGAATAGTATCCCCAAAACCTCTTTCCCATAACCTTCCTACCCCAAAATGAAACTCTTTTCTGATTCTTTGTAGTTGCCTTTGAAAAAAAAAAAAACGCTGATAGTCAACTCTGAGCATCAGAGATCAGAAGACATAGACTTTGAGGAAGCCAGGTCTCCCTGAACCACATTTCCATCCCAGGTCCATGATGAGGCCACATAGAGGAGAATTATCTTCCCAGATAGAGTGACTGGTATTTAGAAAGGAGAAGCTCCTTGCGAGATCAGATTTCCCAGCCTTGTGGATGGGGATGTATGAAGAGGGGTCAATGGTGTTGGGGGGCCAGGGATGCAAGGTACAGAACCATACCATTACCACCACCCCTGCAATGCTTGTTCACACACTCCTTTGCAAATGTGTTCTTCTGTGTATGATTAATCACTTGACCCCCACTCCCCATACATGTATCTCATGTTGATTCATGTCTCCTCCTGCTCATTCACCCCACAGATATTTACTAGAGCCCACTCTCTATGGGACTCCAAGTCCTACAGCTCTGCCCCTCGTCTGAGGAGAGGCTCCCATAGGTGGTTCGAGGAGTGCATAAATAGGCATTTCAAAACTGGCTTTAAATACTCTTTAGGGCACCACACAAAGGGGTTGGGGTATGAGCTTGTTACATGTGAGTGTGGGGCTGGGGTGCCCTGAGAGAGAAAAAGGGGATCCATCCTTCCGTCAGGGCAGCTGGAATGCCCCACCCCCACCCTGGGACAAGGGACTAGAATAGAAACCCTCTCCAGAGGGTCCTAGGGCCAATTGGGAGCCAGCCCTCCCTTCGAGGTAGATCATTGGGGAGGGAACCGAGAAGGGGCTCAGACGGTGGTGGCGTTAGGCAGTCACTTCCTCAGTGGTATTGCTGGTAGCTGGGATAGCCTGGGGCTGGGGCACCCTCCTTTGGGTTCAGCTGGCTGGGGTCCTCCAGGAATGGGGGTGCTGGGGAAGGGAGAATCAGGTAAGGGCAAGCAGAGGAGGATAGGTGGAGCATTTGCCACCCCTCCCTGGCCAGCTTTCACCAGGCACTCACCATTGCGGAACTGCTGCGCAGTGTAGCGAGTGAGGAGGATGCCGACACCCTCGATGAGGGCCAAAAGGATGCCCCCCATCATGGCCGAGCCCACCATGGCCAGTGGGCCACCTGGAGTGGGGGGGGGCAAAAAGACAGCAGTGAGGGAAGGTAGAATAGGGTGGAAGGGGCCAGGGGCTGGGGCCAGGGGTACTCACTGCGGGCTGCCAGCACAGCACCAGTCAGTGCTCCACTTGTGATGGAGTTCCAGGGATCCTCCTTGCCTCGCAGTCGCACCAAGCCACAGTCGATCGTGGAGAACAGGCCACCCCAGACTGCAAAGCTACCTGCAGGGGGACCGAGGCCTAGTGTTCCCAGGAACATCCGAGGCTCCATGTCCCAGGGTCTGGGGACTTCCAGAGTCTGAATGCTCTGCCCCAAAATGGGGAGAAAAGCCCAGACACAGAGGCAGGTAGCAAATTCCCAGGACATATTCCGTTTGCCCCTGTCCTATAGTAGCTTCCACTTCAAGCCATCCACAATGGCCATCAATATTCCCTTCAACTTTAAAGGGAGTTTTAAATTTTTTACAAGCAGACTCATCTTTTATATGGCTTTTAACAGAAACTTTGATCTTTGTAACCACCACAGCGTTGGAATTCTGATCTTGGTTTCAGGGAGAAGGACTAACCCCTTGGCATGCATGGAGTTGATTCCGACTCATAGCGACTCTATAGGACAGAGTAGAACTGTCCTATAGAGTTTCCAAGGCTGTAATTTTTACAGAAACAGACTTGCCATATCTTTCAACCACAGAGCAGCTGGTGTGTTCAAACCACCAACCTTTTGGTTAGCAGGTGAGTGCTTAACCACTATGCCACCAGGGAGAAAGACACAGGTTAGGGAAACCAGGTAATAAAAATGATAGTTAAAATGTTGATTAAGTTCAACTGTGTATGAGACCCTGTTTTCAGTACTGTGTGTTATTTGACTTCTGAAATTTTAAATTAGTATTATTAAAGTGCTTAGCATGGCAACATTAATAACTTTGTATATATTCTGTAAGGGAGCTCTGGTAGCATAGTGGTTAAGACACTTGCCTGCTAACCAGACGGCTGGCGGTTCAAACCCACCAGCCACTCCTCGGAAGGAAGGT
>NW_006922598.1:111947-129283 GCF_000298275.1 Orycteropus afer afer
CTTCCTTCCGAGGAGTGGCTGGTGGGTTTGAGCCACCAGTCCTCTGGTTAGCAGTCAAGTGCCTTAGGCACTATGCTACCAGAGCTCCTCTAGAGGGACAGGATTAAGAAACATGAGAGTGGCTGAGTGGTTAGGAAAGGCCTCTTTAAGGAAGGGACATTTGTGCTGAGACCTTGAGGATGAGAAGGAGAGACTTGGGCAAAGATCCAGGAAAGAGAGTTCCAGAATAAGGCGACAACAAGTTTGAAGGCTGTGAGGCAGGCCTAAGACTGGCGTATTGGAGGATGAGCAAGGAGGTCAGAGTGTGTGAAGCAGAGTAGGGAGGGAGGAGAGTGGTAGAAGATGGCCTATGGGAGGTAGGCAGTTAGACTATGTAAGACATGGTAAGGAGTTTGTCTTTTATTTTAAGAGTAACAGGAAACTATTAGAGAATTATAAGGAGAATGGACAAAGATATGATTTCCCTTTATGAGGGACCCTTCTGGTTGATGTGATGTGCTAAGAATAGACTCGGGGGGGGGGGGATAAAGGCAGAGGCAGGAAGATGCATGAGATGGGTACAGCAATCATGGGGACTCAGCCCAAAATGGTGGCAGCAGCAGTGGTAAGAAGTTGCTGATTTGAGGATGTATGTTTTGGAGGCTGAGTATGCAGGTTTTGTTGATGGATTAGATGCAGGATGGGGTGTGAGGGGAGAAAGAATCAAGAATGACTCCAAGATTTTTGGCCTAAACACTAGAAAAGAGAATTATAATTTCCTGAGATGAGGCTCACCGATGAGATTAGATCTGAGAAGGAATCAGGAGCTCAGTTTTGCCTTGTTGAGCTTAAGATTGGTTATCCCAGTGGAGATGTCAAGTGGACAGTTGGGTATGTAGGTCTGGAGTTGAGGAGACAGGGCTAGATATTTAAATTGCAGAGACCTTGGCAAATAGATGGCATTTAAAGCCACATTAGATGAGCTCTCCTGAGGGCAGGGGGTATTGTCAGAGAAAGAAGACAACTGATTGTTTTCACAGGACAGCATTTCCATGGAGGAACCACAGTTGAGGGTAGGAGAAACACAGGCCTATATCCTTTGCAGTTCCAAGACCCCAGATCTGGAAGCCAGGACTCTGACTGGAAGCTACATGCAGTTTTCAGAGCAGTATCCCATGTGGGCTGGTCAGCCAACCCCCACACCACCCAGGGAAAGCCAGGGCTTACGATGGGGGCATTGCGGAAGCCTTTGATGGCTTGAAAGACTCCGCCGCCGATGACACCCATGGTAAAGGCTCCACCGCAGTCATCCACAATTCGCCAAGGGCTGAAAAAGGGAAGGGGTGGAAGAGATGAACATAAACCCTCCCCCATGCCCTGGCACACGCACTCCTTAAATGTTTTCCTTGCCCTACCTGCTTCCCTATTACAGTCAACTAAGAATCTTCCAATCGCTTTACTCAAAAACCAAACTCACTGCCATCAGTTGACAATGATTGATACAGACAGAGTTGACACGTTTAAATAAGCAATACAGAAGTGTTAGCTAGTGCATTGTAATTAAAATAGGACAAGGTCGAACTCCTTCTCCAACAATGGTGCCTCCAACCGAGCCCCACCCCCTTCCCCCTTCCCCCTTTTAATGGAGCACAACAGAAAAAAATCAAGAGCAGCTGGGTGGGGAGGATCCAGAGCCCCCTCCTTGCCCACAATAGGCTCATCCAGGCCCCGCCTTCTCCATTAGCTGAAGACGCTTAGGGAAAACCACGCGTGGTAACTCTGCGGCTTTCTGCTCTCTGTCGCATCACCACCACCACCCGCAGCTGAAACGGGATCGACCACCGTGTCTCTTTTTGTTAACAAAGAGGCGCTGGGAGATACAAAGTAAGGGGCAACATTCGTCGGGTACCGCACCACCTCCAGACGCAGTTGCTGCCCCACTTAACGAAGCTCGGGCGGGAGGAGATAAGTTTCTAAGTCTCCCAAATCTGGGCCGTGGCGCTGTGTGGCTGGCGCCTCCCCTGCCCACCTCCCACGACTGTCTACGGCGCCACAGCAACAGTCCCAATTGCCTGTGCCCATCTCCGTACCAAGGCTCGCGAGCGTACTCCTCCATGGCGCCGGCGTCCCGCCGCGCAGTCAGGCCAGATCCGGCTGGGCTACGCCCCCTATGTAAACGTACACAGGCACCGGAGCTTTCCACCTATTCCAGGACAAGGGTTGGGTCATTTCACCATACGTAAGGCCAATGGCTGAGTCTCATTGGTCACCCAGGTTGCGTCATCTGTCCGCCTCAGCCTCCAA
Source organism: Orycteropus afer afer (assembly GCF_000298275.1). Classification (NCBI taxonomy): domain Eukaryota; kingdom Metazoa; phylum Chordata; class Mammalia; order Tubulidentata; family Orycteropodidae; genus Orycteropus; species Orycteropus afer. The sequence continues at coordinate 114,231 of NW_006922598.1, forward strand.
GCGTCTCCCAGTTACCTAAAGGCTCGGGGAGAAAGGACCTCCTTCTGTTCTTTGAGAGAAGAGAGTGTGGTCCGGGTGATCATTGCCGAGAAGAGAGAGAGGCGGCCTGACAGCCTTTCACTGCCTGTGAGACTGTATTGGTAACACCAGGGTGGGTGCATTCTTTTGGAGCTGGAGATGCTGTACTATGCTCCCCTATTTCAGCACTTTGTTTCCTCCCACCCAGCAGTCTTTCGGGGACGTTGGGTGAGCCCATTTCCGCGGCGTGGGGGGGGACATGCTTCTCCCCTTCTGCGGTGGGCGGAGCCTGGGCCTGTTAGAGGAACCCCGGAAGTGAGCACTTGAGGAGGGTGGGGTGGGTGAGAGTTTTGGTTAATATTGCCACTTATATTCCCCACCTTTTAATGCGTAGTTTCCGCCTGCTCAGCTACTGGTGCAGATGAGGAGGTAGGGGTCAGATGAGTTTATGCTGACGGGAGGCCCTTGGTTACAGGATCTGGATTCTAATCCTCATCTAATCTGATTTTTACTTTGTCTGCCCTAGATTTGTCTGCTACCCGCTATGCCATTGCCTGTGGCGCTACAGACCCGTTTGGCCAAGAGAGGCATCCTCAAACATCTGGAGCCTGGTGAGAGCTAAGAGTAGATGGGCCCACCATGTGCTAGGCTTACAGGCATTTTGTTGTTGATATTGACACTTTATACCTAGCATGAGCCTACTGTGTGTCCAGCAGTGGGATGAAACAATATGGATTTCTCACATGCATTACTACCATGTGCCAAACATTGTAGAGGGATAGACATTTTATCCTTAACTGACAGCTGATGACTCTTTTGGTTTGTTGCATTCCAAGTTCTACCCGGTGGTAACAAAGTAACAGTAAGGATGGCTGACATATACTGCAGTCTCCTGTGTGCCAAGTACATTGTTGATGTTGATAGTTTGTTGATTATAATATGATAGAAACATGTATTTCAGGCTTATTGTTGTGCCAGCTACTGTGCTGGTGATATACACCTTGTTCACCTTATTTGTAGCTGACATGTATTTTGGGCATACTAAGTGCCTGGCTCTGGTGGTGTAGTGCCTAAGGCATTTGACTGCTAACTGGAAGGCTTGAGGTTCAAACCCACCAGCCACTCCTCGGAAGGAAGGTTGGGCAATCTACTTCTATAGTGATATCGCCTTGGAAACCCAAGGAGGGATCACTATGAGTGGGATCCAACTTGATGGCAGTGAGTGTGGTTTTGTTTCAAGTGCCTGGCATACATATTGTCCACAGTATAAAATAATAGCTTTGGCCAGATCAGGTCCACATCCCACAGCAAATAAAACCATGCACACACTGTAGGCGTTTGCTACAATGGAACTTTGCTTGTAGAAGTGGTTGTGTTGTTATGTGCCATTGAGTCGGACCCAACTCATAGCGACCCCTCGGGTTTCCGAGGCAGTATCACTATGGAAGTAGACTGCTCCATCTTCCTTCCAAGGAGTGGCTGGTGGGTTTGAACCACCAGCCTTCTGGTTAGCAGTCAAGTGCCTTAGGCACTACGCTACCAGAGCTCCCTTGTAGAAGTGGAGGACCCTGGATTTGAGGCCAGCTCCATCTGCCTCTGTCCACCTGTGTGTGACCAGGCAACTCCTTCCCTCTCAGAGCCTCAGTGTCCACAACTGCACAATGGACAAGGCCCCACCTTGCAGACATCCTGTTATTAATACTGAAAGCTAGTGTTAATTTTGAGCTATGGTATGCCAAGCTCTGAAAAATACTTCTTACTGTTCACCATATTGAAATTTACATCAGTTATAGGCCTACTCTGTGCCAGCCATAGACTTTATGGTTGATAATACTGATAATGATTGATACTAATTTTAAGCATACTGAGTTCTATGCCCTGTGCTGATGACATAACGTCTGATTATCAATACAAATGACAATAGCTGACATCTGTTTTGGGCATACTGTGTGACAAGCACTATGCTCTTGCTGACATACACATTTCATTGTTTATAGCTGAAATCTATTATAGGCCTATTATTTTCATTGTGATGTGAGTAAAAGTTTACAGAGCAAATTCATTTTCCATATAGCAGTTCATACATTTTGTTTCATGACATTGACTACAATTTCCCACAATGTGACAGCTCTCTTCCCACTTCCTCCCTGTAGTTACCTTTTCTCTGTGTCCTTCTTTCCTATGCCTTCCTGTCCCCTGAGCTATCTCCCTGTGCAAACACTGCCCTTCTGTTCTCCCATGCTTGATTGCTCTAAGGAGTGTAACTACCTGATATAAATGTTCACCCTATATTCCTGTCTGTTGTTTGGCTGGAAGCCATGGGAGTTGAGTTCAATTCCAGACCTGAAGGGTAACTAGGGGCCATAGTCTTAGGGGTCTTGCCAGGCTCCATCAGACCAGTAAGCCTGGTCTTTTTTATTTTATGACTTTGGGTTTTGTTCCACATTGTTCTCCCCTATCTAGGATCTCCTGCACTGACCCTTTTCTGAATGGTCAACCAGTGGTAGCTGGGCACCATCTAGTTCTTCTGGTCTCATGGTCATATAGGCTGAGGTTCACATGGTCCGCTAGTAGTATATACCTTTTTTATTCTATTAACTGGTATCTACTGCAGTCCTGTGTACTTGGCCCTTGGCCATTACTACACCTTGCCACTCAGGAACTGAATGGATTCAGAGAAATGTTTGGATAAACCCCTGGTATTCAAGATACAGGGATGTGAAATCCCGTGTTTGCCAAGCTTGAGAGTTGTATAAATTTGGACATATCTTCAGATACATTCCTTGCTAGCAAACTTATTTTGTTCAAATAGATTTGGCTAACATCATGTCATACACTATCTGAACTCAGGAGCTGAATAGATGTCAATAAGTTTTTTGATGAATTCCTGTGCAAACCCAGAAATCAGATAGGTTCAGATAAAAGTATGACTTATCATTGGAACCCAGAAACAGAAGAAATTTGGATAATTATTGGGTAAATCCCAATCGTCAGATATTTGTATATTGCAAGCAGTGTTTTGTCTGCTTCCTGGCACACACATGTGCATGTGCCTTCCATGTGTGATTTGTGATTGGCTAAGTGTGTACATGTGAGCATGTGTGTCTCTCCAGGCCCTGATGACACAATGAGAATTTCCCTGATCCTTAACTGCTCTCCCCACCTCCTACCCTTGTCCTGCCAGAACCAGAGGAGGAGATCATTGCTGAGGACTATGATGATGATCCTGTGGACTACGAAGCCACCCGGTTGGAAGGCCTACCACCAAGCTGGTATAAGGTGTTTGACCCTTCCTGGTGAGCCTGGGGACCTGAGGGGGGGTGCAAGGGGGGAATGACTCCCAACCTTACTCTTCCTGTGCTATCCCTGGCCTTGAGGTTTATGGGGGACATGGGAAATCTAGGGGTCCTCCTTGTGGGGTCCTGAAATGGGCAGGTATAGGCAGAGATCAGGGAGACATGAGTTGAGACAAAGGAGAGGACATCTATACTGACACTCCTCCCTCCCTTCCTCCCGTTACCTTGCAGTGGACTCCCTTACTACTGGAATGTAGACACAGACCTTGTGTCCTGGCTTTCCCCACATGACCCCAACTCCGTCGTTACCAAATCTGCCAAAAAGCTGAGGAGCAGTAATGCAGGTGAGTTGGCAGGTCCAAAGGTCCCTGGAGCAATTCAAGCAATTCTCAGGGGAATGAAAAGCAAAAACCCACTGACATTGAGTCAATTCCAACTCATAGTGACCCCTCATTGAGTTTCCGAGGCGGTAAATCTTTATGGAAGTAGATTGCCCAGTCTTCCTTCCACGGAGTGGCTGGTGGGTTTGAACTGCCAACCTTCTGATTAGCAGTCAAATGCTTTAGGCTCTGGCCCCCAAAAAAAAAAAAAAAAAAAAAAAAACCCACTGCTATCAAGTCAATCATGACTCATAGTGACCCCCATTGGGCTTCCAAGGTAGTAAATCTTTACAGAAGTAGATTACCCAGTCTTCCTTCCCTGGAGTAGGTGGTGGGTTTAAACCACCAACCTTCTGGTTAGCAGTCAAATGCCTTAGGCACTGTGCCACCAGAGTTCCTTAATTCTCAGAGAGGGGCCAGGTAAATAATAGTGGATCAAGGAGGGGCAGGAGAGACCAGACAGGCCCAGCCCCAGGCAAGGGAGGTTGTTGAAAGCAAAGGCTGCTGGGCCTGGGGTAGGAGGAAGAAGGTCACTTCAAGGCTTTCGTGTCCCCAGATGCTGAGGAGAAGTTGGACCGGAGCCATGACAAGTCAGACCGGGGCTATGACAAGTCAGACCGGGGCCATGACAAGTCGGACCGAGGCCATGACAAGTCGGACCGGGGCCATGATAAGTTGGACAGAGACCGAGAGCGTGGCTATGACAAGGTGGACAGAGAGAGAGAGAGGGACAGAGATCGGGACCGGGATCGCGGATATGATAAAGCAGACCGAGAAGATGCCAAAGAACGGCGTCACCATCGTCGGGAGGAGCTGGCTCCCTACCCCAAGAGCAAGAAGAGTAAGCTAGCAGGGTTGGAACTAGGGCGCAGCAAGCAAGACTACGGTACAGAGTATGGAGGAGGAACTTACACACCAAAGTGCCTGGAGCTGGGGCCCAGGATAACATGAGCATGGGATGAGGGTACTGTAGCCCATGGCAGCCAAGTGTTCCATTTATTGCTGGCTGGGGGTTGGGGAGTGTTCAGGAATCGAGTGTTTGAGGGTTCCTTGTGCTTGGGTTAAAGCCCTCACTCTCCTACTTCCTTCCACAGTGGGAAGCCGAAAGGATGAAGAATTAGATCCCATGGACCCCAGTTCATACTCAGATGCGCCCCGGTAAGTGAGAACCCCTCATGAGCCCTGTTTTTCCTCCCTGCACTAGTGGACACTGTCCCTTTCCTCCTCACTATCTCCTTTCCCCATTTGTCATTTTTTTTGAGGGGAGACCCCCAACACTCACATTCCCACCCCTGACCCTCTATCACCCCTAGGGGCACATGGTCAACAGGGCTCCCCAAGCGGAATGAGGCCAAGACAGGTGCTGACACAACAGCAGCTGGGCCTCTCTTCCAGCAACGCCCATACCCGTCCCCAGGGGCTGTGCTCCGGGCCAATGCTGAGGCCTCCCGAACCAAGCAGCAGGACTGAACCTTCACCTTTGCCCCGGCTCGGGTTTTCAATAAAAGCTTTTCTGTGGCTCATGCCTGTGTTTCCTTTGCTCTCGCTCTCTTTTGAGGCTTCTCAACCCAAGCCATCGAGATGCAAGACACATTTTATTTGCAAAAACTCACCTAAGAAATAGCATGGGGGTGGCAAGGACATGAGATTGGCAGGGCTAGAGGCTGAGGAGGGTCATGTCCATGCCCTCGTAACCAGAGAAAAAGGTTAGTCATGTCAGCTCTGCCTAGGGGCGGAGCGTGGTGGGGACAGGGAGTTTGGTGTCTGCCTCACCCCACCCCTAATACTGATCAGAGTTTGGTCCCAGCTGGGCCAGGGCAAGAAGGGAGAACAAGGCCAGGCCAACGTCTTCAATCCCAGCAGCTACGAACCCTTCACCTTGGTGAGCAACCTGTGGTGGGAACGGGAAGGAAAGAAAAACACAGAAAGCTGGGGTGGGCTGGCAGGTGGGTTTCCTGAGCAAGCGAAGGGCAACAGCAGTGGGGCTGGCACCCCTGGGTTAGTAACAATGCCTATGCAGAGAACGCAGATCACCTGAATCAGAAAGCTGCACATGGACTAAATAAATACAACATCTTTATTTGGCATTGGATATCCTGACATTTTTTTTTTCCATTACAGTTCCTTAGAAAACAAATCAAAAAATCAGAACAAATTAATCAAAAAATAAAGATCCAATGGCTCTATTTACATATAGCAAAGACAGTCCAGGCATCTCCCATGCACTCACACACTGGGATACAGTTAAGGGGTTAATAAGCTTTGGGGAATGCAGTGGGTGGGTTCCACATTTCATCAATTCTAAGGCACCCCCCCACACACACTCACACACACACATATATACACACAGTCAAACACACTATGGGTGCATCATATAGCCAGTGGGCTATCAAGAGTGTGGCTGGCAGCTTTTTCTTCTCTGGATGTCTCAGAAAATAACTGTGCATCCGGCAACTGACAGTGTCTTAGAGTCAGTGAGATTCAGCCACTGGCAGCAAGGACCCCCATTCCCACCCCATTCCTCCACCCTGGATCATTATCTGATTACACTGTGAATCAAAAAAATAACCACTAAAAAACAAACAGCCCCTATTGCACCCTCCCCCAGAATGGGCTGATGTAAAAATCTCAGCAGCCATTAACAGTGGCTCCTGCCTGCTCCTCTCTGGGTATTCACAAGCAGCTCATTTTCAAGGGTCTCAGTGTCAAGAGAAGCAGCCCCAAGGCCACGCAGAAGACCAAGCTGCTAACATGATCCAGCATGGTTGTGAGGGAGGAGAGAAGGCCTTAAACTATGGGAAACAACCCCACAGTTAGGCAATTACTGATTACTAGAGAGCAGTAGGATTTCTGTCCAATTTGTCCTTTAAAAGGAGGAATGGCTGGGAGGAACTCTCCCAGATGTGAGAGGGGATAACTCCAGCAGAGGGAGGCAGACAAAATAAAACGGCATTGAATGACATCCGCAACCCTGTCCCCAAAGGGATTGAACTAGGGCAGAGGAGGCAGTTCTAAAACCCCCTCTGGTGGAGAGGGGGTAAGCCTACTAGAAAGGGTGATGTGATGCTCAGCCCTAGTCCCATGCCACGCCGCCCTCTGACATCTCAATGACCTGGGAGAAAAGACTGCCTGCCAGCCCCAGAAGGGCCAGGCCCCAGCAGAAACTTGAGGCCTGTAGATGCCCGATGCCCTCCACCCGTCCCCTCCCTATCTCCCCCCGACCACTGTCAGCCCTTACTTCACCAGCACTGACTTTGGCAGAAAGGGCTCCGTGATGAGGTCTCCATGGTGGGCAGACAGCTGTGGTGGTGGTGGCTGCCCCGGAGGCTGCTGGTACATGCAGGGCCCAGAGGCAGAGGCAGAAGTGGAAGCTATGGCTTTGGCTGTACCTCGGGGAAGGCTGTAGAGGTAGACGGCACCGATGACAAGCCCGGCGCCAAGGGCAAATAACGGGTCCACGTGGAAACCAAAGAGGCGAATGGAGGCAACAGTGGACAGCACTATGGACAGGGAGGTGGCAAAGCCCTTGAGGATGTTGTCAGCGTACTTGACGACAACAGCTACCAGGAGCCCACCAAAAGCCTGGTTGAGCACTACACCCCAGACAGCAGGTGTGTACCCAAAAAAGAAGCCACGGTGGGCCACAGCAGTGCCCTCTGCCCACCAGAGCCCCACCAGGCCCAGTGCTGTGCCGAAGAGGCCGAGCTGCAGGTTGCGCAGCCACACGGAGCCTGAGCTGCCTTTGAGGATCTTCTCAAAGTAGACACCTGCGAAGCCTGAGGAGAGACAGGAGGCCACCACTGCTGCAAGGCCTGCCCCGGGGTTCTGATCCAGTGGCCGTGGGCCCCCACCACCAGCTTGCTGCGCCTGGACAATGGCGACACCAGTGAAGAGGAGCAGCAGGGAGGCCCACTGCAGCCGTGAAAGGCTGCGGTTCAGCATGAGCACGGAGAACAGTGCCGTGGTCAGGATCTTCAGCTGGTACGTCACCTGCGAGTGGCATGTGGAAGGCACTGAGGGCTGAGCCTGACCCCAAAGTGAGCCCATGGTGGATAGCACCTATTGTGGCCCCCCAGGCACAAAGGGAAGATAGGGTGGGGTAGATGGAATGAAAACAGAAATAATACCCAGCCACTGGCCAGTGACAGATTTGTAGCTAGATAAGTTTTGAGTGACTCCCAGAAAATACACAATAGGATGGCTATGCCAGGAAGTCCCTGGCCACACCCCAACCTTACTACTTCCTAGCTTTGTGACTAGGGACAAAGCAGTTGCCCTGTCTGAGCCCTGGCGTCACCATCTGTAAAGTAGGGCTGATGTATTTAAAACACCTCACACAGTGTAGGTAATGAATACATGGTAGGTTTTGTGAGAGAGGTCTTGATAAATACGTGTTGATACATACCAACCAACCACACAGCAATAATATTAGCAATTATTTACATAGTACTTAACCATGTGCCAGGTGGGGGTCTAAATACTTTATATGAAATAGATTAAGACATAGAAAGGTTAGGTGACGTGCCCAATATCACACAGCTAGAAAGTGGAAGAGCTGGGATTTGAACCCAGACAGATTGGTCCCAGAATCCAGGTTCTTTAAGCATTTCACAAAGTAGCCCACAAATAACTTAAAGCTTATCATCAAGGGATCTTCACAAGTATTCTTTTTTCTTTTTTTTTTTTCAATCATCCCAGCATCCCAGTGAGGAGGTATTACCATTTCCCTTCCCAGTTTTCACAGATGAGGAATCTGGGGTGGAGGAATCCCGTTCCAAGGATGTTCAGAAGGTGACACAGCCTCTGCTCTCTGCAGCCCTCCCACTATATCCCATATCATCCCCCAAACCAGCCAGTTCCTCTGGGGCCATGCTGGGCTTGGGGCTCACCTGGAAAGTGGCAGCTGGCAGGTTGGAAATAGCAACATACTGGAGATTATTCTGCAAAGTATAGATGAGAGAGGGCACTGCAAGCTTGAGTGTGTCCACATACTGCACCAGGACAGCCTCATGGAGGAAGAGAACCAGGTGCTTCAGGTTACCTGGGTGTGGGGGAGGAGGGATAAGGGACTTTTTAGCACTCACTACAGAGATAGGGCTGCCCTAAAGGCTAGACTAGGCCAGATCTGGTCCCTGTGTCTCCCCCACCAGATCGTGCCCAAGGACAGGGATAAGATCTGTACTCTGTTTGCCCGATAGCACAACCACATCCCCAAGTAAGCCTTTCTAATACAGTTAATTGGACATAAAAGAATCATCCAGAACACAAGTGTTTGATAATCACAGACCATATTAAATGCCCCCAATACATGTTTGAACAATGAAATAATCATCATTAAACAGGAACTTCTGAAGTAGAAGCTCTAGGAGTGTGGGTAGAAGGCTGTTTTAACAACCAGAAGGAGAGTTTTAGCTAGAATTATCCTAGCTCCTTACTGGCCTGTGAGCTGCCTGAGGGCAGGGGCCAGCTCCCATTTGTCCACATCTTGCCATCAGCTCTAGACACATCAAGTTGTCCCTGCCACATGGATGAATGCAGGCTTGAGCATTAAGTGTGTCATTACATAACACAACTAGCAGGGTCTGGGGCTGCACACCATAATCAAGCACATTCATATTTTTGCAATGAATTGTATGAATGTAAACACCAAACAGGCCAAATAAAGAACACAAATATAGAGAGCCCCACACTAGGTCAGGCCAGGTTTTACCATCAAACTAATTCAGAAAAAAAAATATTTTGGGGTTTAACCTGTGATTAAGTCTGTAGCTATTTTTCTCCCCATCTAAAATATCAGCCCTATGATGACAAGATTCACATCTGCATTACTAATAATACATGTATCTTCACAGCCAGTGGAGGGACTAACACATAATGTCCACTCATATGTGTCTACTCAACCAATAAACAAAAGAGCAGGTGGGTTTCTAAAGGGCTGCCTCTCAGGGACTTGGAGTTAATGAGTGGGTAGGAATGTGTTCTTCAACGTAAACACCTAGGGCAGAGCCAAATAATTCATTGCCATCCTTTCATACGCAAGGCCTTTAAAGAAAAACAATTGGGGAGTATTTTTAAGTAGGTGCCCTTTAAGGAGATGTTTAAGTTAGTAGATAAACCCAACTCAATTTTTGGGAAATGTAGAGGAAGGAAGAGCATATTAAATGATACCACAGAGAGGCAATCAGCAAGATCCAGATTACCCAAAGTCTACAGAACAAATGACCTGATGTCATGAACAAATTAATTGCAAAGAGGAACGTAAAGGACATATCAACAAAACAATGCTCCTTATTTAGACCTGATTCAAATTTTTAAAAACTTTTATGACATTTTAAAAAAATTATAAATTTGAGCACTAACTGGATATTTGATTATTTCATTGTTAATTATTTGAATTATTTGTTAATGTGAATTTTTGTTAATTATTTGAATTATTGTTGACTTTTTGAAGTAGGACTTAGTGATTAGTTATTTTTTAAAAAAATATGCATTAAAATATTTATGGATAAAATGACATGTGGGATTTACTTCAAAATAATAAGGGGGGGTGGTAAGCAGACACAGACTGGAGATGAATGGATAATTATTGTTGCTGTTGAATGGAACAGTGTTCAGGAGTGGACAATTGTTCAATCTGGGGGACAGGTAATTGGATAGTTTACTATTCTCTCCAATTCGGCATGTGACTGAAATTCTCAGTTAAAAGTAAGTAAATAAATTACCACGTAAGAGTCACCTGCTACCCTGGGCTGTCATATTCATATTTCTTCAACCCACATAGGCCAACTCCTAGGATCTTAGGGATATAAAAGTGAAGATGCAGCCACTTATAGCTGAAGAGACAGATAATAAGCTTAGTTGCACTTACACACTCCTCAAGCACTTTCACAGATACAGATACTCCCCCAATGGACCTTCTATGTGAGCACTCACGTATGTGCTGAGTACCACTTACTGACCCCAGTGCAGCACTACTCCCACCCAACTCATACCCCTCTTCTGTGCGAAGAGCAGCAGGAGGCAGGTGACACCTTTGAGCACTTCAGCCATGACCACAGCAGTGGTGGCAAAGAAGCGGTCCCCAGGCAGTGTGCGGGCGTAACGGATGCTGAGGATGAGGGAGGCATTCTGGACCACCAGCACAGCTAGGGATATGTACTTCAGGCGCCGGTGAGCTGTGGGGAACAGAAGGAGCAAAGGGGAAGGAGAGGGTCAGAAGCCGCTGAGGTATGGCCGCCACACAATCAACTGCCTGCTTCTCCTTTCTCATCGAGAATCCTCCTAGCCACCAACACTTCCTACCTCTGCCTATTCCACCATGACACAAAGAGAGTCTGACCCTCCCCATTCCACTGCCTCAGCCACAGGCAATAAGAGCTAGAAAGGGCCACATCCTGTCCAGTCCATACCTGGAATCCTTACTGAGGTGTCAGGTGGCTGAGCAGGCTCTGGACACCACCTCGACCCCCTCTATCTATTGAGTGAGAAGCAACTCTCTCTCAGACAGAATACCAACCACCACAGAATACCAACAACTACATTTTTGACATTTATTGTTTACTGTATGCCAGTCACTGGGGTTAAGGGATCCCTGTTATCGCTTTGATCTCCAAAGAAACTATATGGATTCACATTTTAGGGGTGAGAAAATGGAAGATCTTTATGAAATGACATTCCTACTTAATGAGGGATTGTCCCATGTCAAGAACGATATCCCAATATAAGGAATGAGACTATTGTATAAGGCACGCATATCCCCTAAGGAATGGTCTTTCCCCCATCACATTCAGAATGGTCTACACTCCATATGGAATGATCTCCTCCCCACAGTGGCTTCTCCAAACACCACCCCCTATAACAATGGACTCTTCTCAACCCAGAATGGTCTAACAAATATCAGAAGTGATTCCTCCACTGTCCCAAGGACTGAACCCCCATATAATGAATAGTTTAAAAAAAAAAAAAACTCACTGCCATCCAGTCAGATCCGACTCACAGCGAACCCTCCTTGGGTTTCCGAGGTGGTATCACTACCGAAGTGGATTGCCCAATCTTCCTTCCGAGGAGTGGCTGGTGGGTTTGAACCGCCAGCCTTCTAGTTAGCAGTCAAATGTCTTAGGCACTACGTCAATGAATAGTTTAACCTACTGAGGATGGTCTGGTTCCCTCAACCACATAAGGAAACATTTCCCTACACTTCATGTAGTCCAGTTGTTTTTCCCCATCCCCACTCACCCCCACCCTCGACAAAGAATTATTCCTTATTCTTCCCACACTCACAACAAACTCTCCCCTCTATAAAGAAGGACCGGGCACCCTCACTACATTCTTTCTTCACTCTATAAGGAAGGACCCTTCCACTCCAACATGCAATGAACTCTACCTCCGTTAGGAAGGGACCCCTCAGAAGAGTCTTCTCCCCTTATAATGAAGGATGTCCCTCTGTCAAAATGGACCCTCTACTCATATAAGGCAGCCCCTGCCCCATGCTAACTCACTATGGTCTCTGTCCCTTTTTAAGGAAGGAACCATGAGCTTCAGGATGGTCTTTCCATTCTGGACGAACTCCCCCCAACCCTCACAATGGTCTCTCCCTTCTATAAGTAAGGACCACCATATACACTCAGAATGACTTGGCCTCCCAAGAGAAAATACTCTTCACACTTGGAACGGTCTCTACCCCTCCACATGCGGAAGGAACACCCCCTCACACCCACACACCCACCAATCACCCTCAGAATGGTCTCTTCTTTGCCCGTAGAACATTCACAATGGTCCACTCTTTGCTCTCTCCCCCATAGACTTGGATCAGTCCATACGGGATGCTCCCTCTCGCTTCAAAAAGGAACCTTCTCGACCCCCAGCGATCCCGGCCCATGTTCCGCTGCGGACTGCTTGGCCACAGCCCATCTCACCCGCACTCGCGGTCCCAGGCTCCAACGCCCCCACGGAGACCACCCCTGGCCCAGCCGCAGCAGTGGAACCACCAGCCCCAACCGCTGCCATGTTGGCATCTGCCCGGCCCGTCCCCTCGGCAACTGCAGGCCACTTCCGTGTCCGTCACTTCCCCTTCCAGGTCTCTGGACTGAGGACGGAGCGAGTGCGCAGTCGGTTAGAGCGGTAGTAGTTTTCCTTGTTTGCTCCTTAAGGCTGAGTCTGAGGGCAAACTCGGGATTTCTAAATTCCATTGGGACTGAGACTGGGGACGCAGACGACTTGGCCTCACTGCGGACTTTGCAAAACCACATTGGTCCATCCCACTGCTAGACCCGCCCCCGCCTTCTTTCTCCCACCTTTTGATCCTGCTTTACTTATCACGCTTCCATCCTTTCTCTTCCTCTCATTGGTTTCGTTGCCATTGGATATTAGATTCTCCCCCTACCCCCCGCCCCATCGCTTTAAACACCTTCTTGCCTCTTTATTGGCACCTCCTTCAGATGGCACCTCCCTTTCTGAGTCAGAAACTTCCTAGGTCCTTCCTGGTTGTACTGAAGTTCCACTTTCCCCTCTCCCAGCTAGGCCCCGCCCCCTGGGGCGCCCGCGGGAATCTGCAAGAATGGGACCTTGAGGAGGCTGAAAAGCATCAAAGTGGGGGCAGGTAAGGTCAAGCAGGTAAGCTACTATATAAAAGTGAGGAAAGCACAGAACAGTTGAGACTGAAAGAGAGGAGGACAAGTGAACCACCGCTGAGCATGGAGAAGTGAGATGGGGACAGGTTAAGTCAGCCAGTGAGGTGCAAGCAGGTAAGGGCAGGACATGAAAGCCAGCAGGTAGAGGCTCGCAGGTTAGATAGCCTTTCAAAGCAGGGCAGGAGAGGACAACTGAGGTCAGGACAAGTGAAATTAAGAATAGTGCAGGGGAGAGAAGTCCAGAATTGAGGAAGAAAAGATGAGAGGGATGAGCAGATGAGGTGAAGACAGGGGAGAGGCATCTTCAGTTTCTCCCAGTATCCAATGGAGCCCTTCTGCACATACATAGCACTACATAGTGCTAGAAAGAAAATACTTTTTCTTTGTGGTCCTGCTTCAATAAACCCATAAAAACTCTTTAGGTGCAAGACGCAAGACCAAGTCTTCCTCAAAGCAGAGGAGAGTTCCATCTAATTCCCCTCTTGGCTCAACCTATAGTACCCAACCTAAACCCACTGTCAGAGTCGGTTCAGACTCATGGCGACCCTATAAGACAGACTAGAATTGCCCCATAGTTTCCAAGGCTGCAAATCTTCATGGAAGCAGATTGTCTCATCTTTTTTTGGTGGAGTGGCTTGTGGGTTCAAACCACCAATCTTTTGGTTAGCAGCTTTAACCAGTGTACCACCAGAGCTCCTTCAAAAAAAAAAAAATGCAACCACTGCCATGGAGTTGGATCCAACTCATAGCGACCCCTCCTCCTTGGATTTCCGAAGCATTATCCCGAGGAGTGGCTGGTGAGTTTGAACCACCAGCCTTCTGGTTAGCAGTCAAATGCCTTAGGCACTACACCACCAGAGTTCCTTCAGCCAACAGTAAATGCTCCATAAATGCTTTGCTGTATTTAAGAATAGCAGTCACTTCTGATTATATTATGTTTATTAAATAGTAGGTCTCCACACATGGCTTTTTAAATAATCCAGGCGGGGGAAAAGGGAGAAGAGAGCACACTTGGAGCTCCCCACTCCCCAATACATAAGTATTTACAGTTCCCCAATTGGACAATCCTGGCTCCTCAGCAGCAAGAATCTGCAAAAGTTGGAGAGAACCCCAGAACAGGCAACAAGACTTACTTCCCCCTCCTTATCCCCTAAAAAACCATCCACCCCATCCTAGTCTCTGATGTTGCCCATCTCCCATTCCTTCCCAAGTCATGGAAGTGGGGTTTTCCTCACCAGAATAATAAGAGCACTTGAGATAACAGCAGGATCCCCTCAAAAAAAAAAAAAAAAAAAAAAAGAAAGAGAGAGAGCTCTGGGATAACGATAGGGCATTGCCTCCCCCAGAATAAGCAACACTGGGCTGAGGTAGGCGGGCAGCTTGACCGAATATGGGACCTTAGGCTAGGGGAAAGGGTCCCTTTGTCAAAATAAGAGCTGCTGGGGTATTGGAAGGAAAGCACCCTTGCCCAAGAAAGGGCATTTGAACTAAGTGTGTGTGGTGATAGTAGGAGGTGCCAGTGTAGGGACTGCAACTTATTAGAATAAGAGTCTTGGGGCTTAGAATGGAAGTAATTTCAAATAAACATCCTTAGCAAAATGGGAAGCAAAGAAGTCTTCCCTTCCAGAAGAAAAGACCAGAGGTTCTCTGAGGAAGGCTCCTTAGAAGGACTGGGATGGGAACTGGGCAGACTTGGCTATGTCCTGTGACCCCTGATCCCCACCCCCTGT
>NW_006922598.1:129541-130371 GCF_000298275.1 Orycteropus afer afer
GCAGGGACCAGTCCAAGGGGGTGGGATCTCCTTTGGGGGTGCTGAGGGGTGCATCCTCAGCTGGTGTCTGCATCCAGGGGTCCAGCAGGATCTCCTCCAGTGAGGGCCTGGCAGAGGGCTTGGGAGCCAGGCACCGGCGAATTAGGGCACAGCAGTCTGCAGGCACAAGGGAGATCAGCAGTCAATAGGGGGACATCAGTCCTTGGGAGAATGGAGTTAGCTGGGCTAGGGCCAGTGAGGGCCTCACCTGGGGAGACGTGGTCAGGGAAGTGGAGCTCAGCCTCCAGAATCTCCTGGTCCCTCTCAAAGGGAATGTCCCCACACACCATGTCATAGAGGAGGATACCCAGGGACCAGACGGTGGCCGGCAGCGCATGATACTGGTGTCGAGAGATCCACTCTGGGGGGCTGTACACCCTTGTTCCTGTATGCAAGCTGAAGGTTAGACCACTCTCTGATAATGCCTTTCTCCTATACCACTCTCCCTAGGAAGTATGGTTCCCTCACCAGGAGTTAAGAGCACTCACTGTAAGAGCAGAGTCCCTTTACCAGAATAGAAGCACTTTAAATATAACAACAGGGTCCCATCAAAAGAATAAACACATTTAAAGTAACTAGAAGATATCCTCATCAGAATAAGAGAATAAGAGTGCATTCAGTATAATAGCAAGGTCCCCGTACCAGAATAAGAGCCAGAGCATTGTCAGAAGATGGAGTTTATCAGAGGGCAAGGCTTGAGAGTCCCCAACATTAGAAATCAAGAACCTTATAAGGGTTATAGGTTATAGGTTACTCACCTCCTTGGATTTCCGAAGCATTATCCCGAGGAG
>NW_006922598.1:130622-141613 GCF_000298275.1 Orycteropus afer afer
TGTGATGTAGTCAAAGAGATCTTGGGCAGGCAAAGGCCGCTCAAGGACCAGCATGATGCCTTCTGGTGTCTCAAACCAGTCAAGCAGGTGGATCACGCCAGGGTGCCCACCACCTGCACCCACCTTCCACAGCAGTGCCACCTCGAGTGGGCATGTGGCTGAGTCTGTCTGGGGGGAGTAAGGAGGGAGATAAATAAGAAGGTGTCAGTCAGACCAGTAGCTCTGAGGCTTACTTCTCACGTGAGCTCAAATTATACTTAGCCACCTGTCTGTGTGGCCTTGAGCAGCCCATTTCCCTTCCTGTGCCACAGGAAGGCCTCACGCTAAATAAAGGCTCAAACTCACAGAACCATTGGGAAGGTGAAAGGACCAAAGACCCTATGCACATCAGACACATAGGAGGAGCTCAGTAAATAGTTGAAAAATAAAAGTGGTTCTTAGCAAAAGGCCTTTGGTCAAGAAAGCATTTAATAAATACTATTATGAAATATTTTATCTGTTTTGTTCACTGACTTATCCTAAGAGATTACAACAGTATCTTACACACAGTAGGTACTCAATAAAAGTTTGTTAAATAGGTGGAAGCACTTTATATCATAGGGTCTGACATGGATTAAACAATAAGCACTATCATGGAGTAATGATTTGTCTGTTTTGTTCACTGATGTACCTCAAGCATTAGAACAATGCTTGGTAGCAAGGTAAACACAACCAGTTGCCATCAAGTCAATTCCAATTCCTGGCCACCCCATGTGTATCAGAGTAGAACTGTCCTTCAAAGGGTTTTCAGTAGCTGATTTTTCAGAATAGATCATCAGGCCTTTCTTTTGAGGTGCCTCTGGGTGGACTCAAACTGCCAAGCTTTTGGTTACCAAGCACATCAACCATTTGCACCACCCAGGGACTCCAGTAACAGGACTGGGCTTAATAAATATTTGTTAAATAAAACCAAAACTAAATGCACTGCCATCAAGTAGATTCTGACTTATAGCGACCCACTTTGGATTTGTGAGGTGGTAAATCTTTACAGAGGTTGGTTGCCCCATCTTCCTTCCACGGAGTAGCTGGTGGGTTTAAACAGCCAACCTTCTGGTTAGTAGTCAAATGCCTTAGGCATCAGGGTACCAGGGCACCTTGTTTGTTAAACAGGTGAAAGTAATTAGTAGGAAAGGACCTGGCACAAAATAAGCTCTCAATAAATACTATATTTGCCATGTGCCTAGCACATGGTCTGTGCTCAACACATATTTGTTAAGTAGCTGAAAGTGAGTAATTGCAAGGGACCTAGCACAAAGAAAGAACTCAAAACATTCTATCACGTGTTATTTTGTTACTGTTACCAAGCACCTAGAACAGTGTTGAGTGAAAGTGCTCAGTGGAACTTGGAACACAGTAAGCTTTTATGACGCCTAAGGCATATACCATCAGAACTCAATAAAAGGCATGAATCCTACTGGCCATAAAAGCTGCCCCATCCACTCTGGAAAGCTCCGCGCTGGCACATGGATAGCTATGGCTAAAGGGCCTGAGGTGGGGCCCTCTCCTGGCCAGCTAACTGACTTGCACAGGCACAGGTTTTCTCACGATAATGCAAATCTCACTGCTGCGCAGGCGCACCCTCTTCTAAGGCCCACAGATTAGCAGGCGCAATCTTCTTATGGACCACCAGGGGGCGCGCTCACCCCTACAACTTGCCCTGACCTGGCCTGTTGTCCCTTAGCTTTGTAAAGGCAGGAAAGAGCAGCTACCATCACCATGGCAACCAGTGACCTCTGACCTTCTTTCCTCACTAGCATACCCTGCGGGCAGCCCCCAAAACAATGTTTGGCGGGTAGGTGAGAAAAAAAGGTTGGAGAGGAGAATCCAGGGGAATTGGATTGAGTCAGTATAGTATGGGGTTGTGAATGTCACCTTAGGGGTGTAAACAAGGGCTGGTAGTATTGTTCTCACATTTACAGAGCCCAGGGAAACATCCATCCCCTAGAAAGGAAAGAGAGAGAGTCTACAGATCAAGAAGGACTCCAAATATACTCACCAAGGGAAACCAGCCCAGCACACGATTCCGGGGTATCACTTTGATGGCCACCTGGAGAAGAGGGCCGAGGTGAGGGGACTAGCAAATGACCCCCAGACCCTTCCCAGTTGACTCTGCTCACTTCCAGTGCCTCTCCATTAGTCAGCACCCTAGTCTCTCTGGTTCCCAACCAAACCACACCACAAGTCATCAAATGAGCCAGGGTTTCTTCCCCACCCTCCTCCAAGTCCCCAGAACCAAGTTCACTCCTCCCACTACCCTTAATCCTGGGCTTTCCCTTCTCACTTTTCACGACCCCCCACTTCCAGGTTCTGAGTTCTGAATTTCCTAGCAGCCCAAATCCTCGATTAACGCTGTACTCGGGTTTTGGTCCTCACAACTACATAATGGACACCTGCCTCCAAAATCCCAAAATCTCAGACCTGGGTTTCCGGCACATCCTCTGGATCCTGGTTCTAGTGTCCTTATCACCCCCACTCCCTAATCTCACTCTCTAGACCTCCAGAATCCTTGCCTTGAAATATCCTACCCTCATATACCCTCTTGGACCGTACCCTACCCCACCCCCATCCCCAGGGACACCCACAGCAACCAGATCTTGGTCTTTATGACCCTACTACACACACATCACAGACCCACTCTGCCCCAACCAGCATCCCAATCCCCCGCCCTACATACACACCTGACCCTCCCAAGACATTTGTGGT
This sequence comes from Orycteropus afer afer, assembly GCF_000298275.1. Classification (NCBI taxonomy): domain Eukaryota; kingdom Metazoa; phylum Chordata; class Mammalia; order Tubulidentata; family Orycteropodidae; genus Orycteropus; species Orycteropus afer. The sequence continues at coordinate 133,365 of NW_006922598.1, forward strand.
GAATACCTGAAGTCGGTCTGCGACACGGTGTCCCGCGAAGACAGTGCCGAAGCCCCCCTTGCCCAGAAGGGGGCCGAGTCGGTACTCGGCCTCGAATGCTTCCCGATTCTTGCCTCCTACGCGGGCGGAGGCGAGGAAGTCAGCTGCAGCGGGCTTAGCCATGCTGCGACCCCCTCCGCCCGCGTTCCTCCTCCACTATTCCAACCCTCACCCGCCCTGTCGCGGTAAGGGAAGCTGCGCTCACCTGGCGGCGGCGTGGGAGTCATGGGGGAGGCGGGGAGCCCCTGCAGAGGCTTGGTCAACATGGTGGAGACGCTGCGCAGATTGAGCCCGCTGAGCCCGCAGGGAGGGGGCGCCCGGGCCAGAGCGGCTGCGGAACCAGGGCCAGGGGGCGCCAGGATGGAAGGGAGGGAAACTGGTGGCCCCGGCACGCCAGCAGACGATGCAATGTTAGGATCCACCGCGCGCGCCAGCGCCAACGCTTCTGAGACGGGGCACGCGCCGCCGGGAGAGTCGCCCGGGGCGACGGCCCCGCCCTCTTGGTTTTGGTCAATCCCGACGCGGCACCTGCTGTACCCCAGCCAATAGGAGGCAATCCTTATTTGCAAACCACTCTCAACGTTTAAGTACCCCTTTATGCAAATACCAGCCTGGTGCTTACGAGGGGCGGGACCTTCATGCAAAAGAGGGCGGGCGCGAGGCGGGACGCAAGCCAAGAGGGAACTGGTTCTGGGAATCCCTTTGCAGCACCCGCGTTATTTGTTTTGGTTGTTGAGCAAGGTTGTTTTTTTATACATATATAAAAACTTTTCAAAAAAAAAAAAAAATCTGCGCCGCCTCCGTTCCCAGGAAGTTGGTTTGCCGCGGTCTCGAGATTAGCGCGAAGATAACGCCAGCCCTGACTTCTGAGATAGAGCCCATGGCTCCATTAGACCTAGTCACGATGTGTGCTCCTCACCTAAACTGAGTGCTTTAGGAGGCTAGCAGCCTCCACCTTGAAACTTAAGTTCAGGACCTGGAAGAACCGGTCAAGCCACCAGGGAGCAGTAATCCTCTGACCACCACCATCGGGAAGGCGCTGGTCAAGGGAAGAGTTCCAAAGACGGAAGGGGAGGCCTGCGGGGTGTTTGGGGTGCCCTTAACCTAACCAGACTTGGTTAGACTTGGCTGTAGGCACAGCCAGCAGATCTAGTATCAGGAACATAGGGGTTGAGAGTGAGCTGGAGTGGAGGTGGAGTGGGTTTGCACTTCTGGATGAGAGGCAGGGGCTGAGAAACGGTGGTGGTAGAGGCAGCTAAGAAGGTGGTAACATCCTCAGACACAAAGATGTGAAAACTAAACAGCCAGAGAGGATTTCTACCCCAGGAAGAAAGACATACACTGCAAAGACACAGTAAACACCATGTAAGATACAAACATGCACTGTCACAGTCATATAAACTTGTCCTAGACACACAGACACACACCATCAGAGACTTATACTGACACCCAAAAATGCAACTGCTTGTAGCAGCCAGACACGGTCGTCAGATAGACACAGAGAGATACGCTGTTACGGAAGAAGGCACTCAAGAGACTCATGCATAGACTGACATTACCCTGTGACAATGATACAGAAAAGTCCTGTCAGATACAATGACAGAACCTGCCATGAAAGCACCATCACAGAAAGACTTGTACTGTTCCAGAAATGAGAGACCCAGAGTCTGACACAAGATACACAGATGCACATGCACTGCTCCAAAGGCAGACATACATACTGTTATGATGGACCCACAGAGATACATGCAGTGTCGCAAAGACATGGGTAGACTGTGGACCGGGCCATAGACATACATGCACCTTCAGACATGCAGCCTTGTCACTGAAACAAAATGTCCAGAAATAGCTCCCCAGAATCTGCCACAGGAATAAACACAGACATACACCCCCATCAGACAGAAACCACAGATGCACTGTCACAGATCCACACTTCTCACAGATAGAGACACAAACTGTCAAGAGTCCCACACTCACCATCTGATGCATCCATCTCTCTCACACACACACCCCTACTGGAGACACTCTGAGATGCACATGAAGACTTGGACTCACCAGTCACACACACAAGACAATATCCAAAAAGCAAATATACATTATTCTCCTTATTCAGCCAACATTAGGGGTCTACTGTATGGCTGCGAGAGAACCCTGGTGGCACAGTGGTTAAGCTATTGGCTGCTAACTGAAAGGTCGGCAGTTTGAACCCACCAATTGCTCTGCGGGAGAAAGATGTGGCAGCTGTTCTATAGGGTCTCCATGAGTCAGAAATTGACTTGACAGCAACAGGTTTGGGTTTCTTTTTCTTTTTTTTTGGTAAGGCTGCCAGGCCCTGAGGGACGAGAATGGTTATTACAGATACAAAGATGAGTCTGGCATCATAGTCCTTGCCCCAAAGTTTATTGGAGAAGGGGAAGTAGAGACCTATTTGTAGATAGAGGGAGAATGTGAATAGGATCACACAGGGCTTTTCAGGTGACCCTTTACCAGTCTTCAAAGACAAGGCTGGTGGCTGGGGATGGAGTAAAGGCAGATTCCAGAGACAAAGGAAACTGGACAGAGCAGCAAACAGAGGTAAGGAGGAGGCAAGTGGTGCAGAAATGTCAACACCAAGATAATAAATAATACACACTAACATCTGCACTCTCAATGTACCAGGCACTGTCACATTACATTGACCATATGCATTATCTCTTGATGCTCACAACCAGAGAGCATGAGGTAGTTAGACATTAATCACTGTTTAATAAACAGATAGGAGATATGAAACTCAGACTAAGTGATTTGACCAAGGTCATGGAGCTAGTTAAAAGCCAAGGAAGGTTTCAAACCAACTCTGCAACACATACACATACCCCTCAGACACACAGCCAGCCAGCCACACCCTCACCTGCAAACACTCATCATTCTACAGGGGCCCATTACAGAAGCAGCGGTAACAAAACACTTGCGAGAAAACAGGGCAGGGGGATGGGTGGTGGCAGCCATTCTTCTAGTGCCTCAACTTTGCTCCTAGGAAGGGCAGGGAGAGGTGTCAGAGGACTGGGGGACATGAAAAAGCAGGGCTTGGGCTAATCCTAAACTGCTAAGACCTACTTGGAGAGGGCCCTCGGGTCTGTTCCACTAAACTCATGTTGCTATGAAGTGTCAGTTGTGCCTTTCCAAGTCACAAAAGCAAACATTCATGGTGTAAGAGGCAGGTGGAATTCCGACAGGAAATTCAGTCCTTGCCCTCAAGGAGTTCAGAGTCCTCTGCTCTTAGCACACCTCCAGGAAACAAGGCAGGCAGGCTGCATCTGTGCCAGTACTGTGTAGGGGCAGTGGCAAAGATGGAGCTTTCTTGGTGGCAACAGGTCCATAAGGAGATTTTAGTAAGCGAATTAACACAATATGGACAAACTCCAGGCCCCCAAGTGGATCCTCCTGGGGAACATGGAGTCCTCAGTGGTCAAGTCAAGGTCTGTACCATTCTCTACTATCCATGGCCCACCCACCTCCTGCCCCAGATAGAACAGAGCCACTCAGGGAAAACTGACATTTGGTTTTATTGTACCAAGGACATTACAGATGGCAGATCTTGTCAACACCTGCAGGGCACAGGTGCCCCATCTGCCGAGGCTGCTCCCACTCCCCACACTCAAATCCTGGGTGGTGGCCATGATCTCCAAAGATGCCCCCCCCCCACTCCAAGATTCCAAAGAGTCTGGTGGTGGTGGTGGAAGCAAAAGGAATGCAGTGAGGTCAGAGTCTCATTGTCCAAAGCCAGTCTGACACCTGCTCACCCACCCCCACCTCAGCTTACACCCACCTCCACAGAGCCAGAGGTCAGAAGATAGCAACCACACTTCTGTGTCCCCTCCATACACCATGGCTTGCCTGTCCCCAAACCAGAGAGATGTCACCTTCACAGAGCCAATGCTGTTGTCTAGATCATTTTTGATTGGCTGATTGGCTGATTTTATAAGATAAAAGTACACTTTAGTAAAGAAAAATTCAACATTGAAGGCTCAGACATTATTAGGGGTATGGGAAGGGGATTTTCCACTTCTCTCCCCCACCTCCCTGGCATCATTTTTTTGGGGGGTAGGGGGTTGGACAAGTTTCTCTGATCTTGGGAGGAATGAGGAGCAGGGAGACTTTCCTCTGTCTGAATGTCTGGGGCTGCCTGGCTTCCAGGTGGTTTGTCTCCATGTGCCTCTCGCCTACCTTTGGCACCCTTGCCTGAGTCCCCTGTGGAATGCAGGGAAGATGCTGTGCAGGGGGCAACAGGGCACATCAGCTGGCGGAGACTGGTGGTGGCGGCAGCAATGAGGGGAGCACAGGGTGGGCCAGCCAGAGGGAAGGGAGGGGTGAGAGGGAGAAGGGAAGAAGGCAAAGGGGAAGAAAGCCAAAGAAGGTGGGGTGGCACCAGAGGGCAGGAGTGGTGGGGTTTGGGAGATGGTCTCCAGTCCCTGGGTCTCCATCAACTCTTGTCTGGGGGTGGGTCTCTGTGCACTTTGTTTTTCTTCATACTGTCTAGGTATTCCTGTTGGGACACTGCCAGCACCGATGCTAGGATCTCATCATCATCCCAGTCATTCAGACCTGCTGGGCAAGAGGAAGGGGAGAAGGATGATGTAAAAGTTGGAGTTCTCCTGGTCTGCCTTCTTTCCATCCTGGCTCTGGAGGAAGCCCAACCAGGCCCCTTATCACTCCTCTCTCAAGGGCAGACACACACACAATGAAAACCCCACTCAAGGCTACTCTCATTCCTTTCTCTAAGGAAGGCTCCTGAGTCTAAAAATCCTCCCTCAGATACTTTCTGGGATAGATCTCTTGGACTGAAAATTTCCCTCCAGCACCTCTCACTCTTTTTCTTGGGAAAATGGCCAGAGTCTGCAAAAGCCCCCTCCTTAGGATTAGCTGCTTCTTCCAGCCTCTCCCTAGCTCCCAGCTGCTCCCTGTCCCTGAGACAGAGGAAGCTTACCAAAGGCAGAAGGGGACATCTGCTGAATGAGGGCCCGACACTCCAGAGCAGGGTAGAGGGATACAAGAGGGGAGGTGGCCCGGTCAGCCCCTGCTGAGAACTGGCTGCTTGTACCTGGGGCAAATGGACAGTCAGAGGCAGAGCCCAGGACCCAGGTAGCACCTCCTAACCCCAGCATTCTCCCTGTGAGCAAGTCACTGACCTGGTGCACAGGGCGAAGGAGGTTTGGCAAGAGCTAAGACAGTGCCTGGAGAAGGGGGCTTGATACCCAGCTCGGCATGCAGCTCAGGATGCTCGGGGGACGAGGCTGAGCTCCGCTGCCGTGGGGACCGGCTGGTCCACTCCTCCAGACCACTGGATGCTGCTGCTGTGGCTGAACTGCATGTGGCGCTAGCTTTCCGGGGCTGCAGTGGGGAAGGAAAAGGAGGTAAGATACCAACACCAGACATGATGACCCTCCCCTGTCCCATCCCTGAGTGCTCCCTCCCTTCCTAGAATCCTGGCTATGATACAGCTTCTACACAGGTCACAGGTCACTGTTGTGGAATGAACTGTGTCCCCCCCCCAAAGTATGTGCTGGAATCCTAACCCGTATACCTGTAGATGTCATCTCATTTTGGAACATTTGTTGTTAGTTAGGCCTTTTACTTCTGAGATGTGAAACAAGGATTTTCTTCCAGAGTAGACACAGAGAGAGCCTTCTGCTAGAGCTGGTACCCTGAATTTGAACTTCTAGCCTCCCAAATGGTGAAAAAATAAATTTGTTTGTTAAAGCGACACACCTGTGATATTTCTGTTATAGCAGCACTAAACAGTCACCATTCCAAACACAGAACCACAGGACAAAGTTTAAGCTCCTTAACCTTTCTCTCTAAAGTCAACCTGAAGGGAAGTCCTGTCACTTCTACCTTCAAGGTACAGCCAGAAGCTAAATAATTCTCACCACCTCTACTGCCAGCACTATAAGCCCCCTCCTCATTGGTCCCCATGCTTCTACCCTCACTCTCTAGATTCTATTCTACACTCAGTAGCTGGGGGGGGATCCTGTTAAATTCTAACTCAGATCCTGTCCCTCCTCTGTTCAGAATCCTCCTATGGCTTCCTCCTCACTCAGAGTAACAGCCCAACCCTCTGTCTTCTTGACATATGGTTTAGCTAACTCCCTCACCTTCTACAAAGTTTTGCTCAAATCTTACCTGCTGTGGCCTACGCTGATCACACTATTTAATATTGTGAACTCCTATCTCCACTCAACCCTATCTATTCCTCTTACCCTGCTATCTAAATTTCAACCAAAGCACCCCAACTAACTTACCCATTATGCTTGTTATTTTGTTTCCCTTTGCAAGAATGCAAGCATTACAAGGACACGGATCTTAGCCTGTCTTGCTCACCAATGTACCCCCATACACTGAGAATAATGCCTGTACACTGAGAAAGGTATTTGGCACAGACCTTCAGCTGAATTATTCAGCTCTTGTCAATATATACAATCACTCCAAACTCTTTCTTGTGAGTCCTCAAATGCCTGTCTATCTTGTTCCTTCCCTGCCCTAAAAATTCAACCTTCTTCTGTAAAGCATGACCAGAGCCCCATCTCCAGGGGCCTCCAAGCTAGGGTGAAGGGCCCACCTATGTGTCTGTCTCTCTCAACAGACAGGGGATCATTGTGGACAGAGCAGGCTGGATCTGATTTTACATCCTCAGCAGAGCCTGGCACACATGGGGCTTTCAACATAAGCCTGTCTCTCTGAAGCTATCCACCTCTCTCTTATGTAACCAGCAACCACTGCCCTCCCTCATACCATAAGTTTGTTCTGCCCAGGCGTTGAAAGTTCCAAGGCACAATGCCAAGACTAAAGCCAAAATGAGGTACAGACTAGGCTGGGAACTTCCTTCTTTCCCAAATGTCAAAACAGCTTAATTTTTTCTGCCCATTTGGAGCCAGAGCATGGGAATAACAGGTTCTCAGCCAGGCAAGCAACAGGGCTGATGACCTACCTGGGTGGGGCCACGGACTTGGCGGGCCTGTTTCTCCTGATCCCGCAGCCACTGCAGGTAGGATTCCCGAGCCACTTGTTCCTCAATGGCTTCATTGGTGGCCTCCCAGTCTGTAGCCCGCTTCTTGTCTTCTAGCATCTGTTGTTCAATCCATGACTCCTCCGATGTTTTTATGGCATTCTTCATCAAGGACTGCTCTGCAAACTATAAAGGAGAGAGGAAAAGAGATGTGAGGTGACACTCAACATTACCCAAGAGCCAGAATTATCTCAGAGAGGTAGGCCCACTAGCCCCAGAAAATGTAAGAAGGTAGGTAGGTACTCTGGCTAAGCACCCCTTGCCAGACAGCCTATTCGTCAAGGATTGGGAAAACGCAGGTCTAGGCCACATAGCCTGTCATTACCAATTCCTATGCTCAGAAGCCCTGTCCCCAGCCCCAAGACAACTCAACTGAAGCACCAAGTGTGGGATACACAGGTGCCCTCCAGCCTAGGCTTTAGTTCACAGAAGCCCCAGAGACCAATGACTGAGTTTCATAATGTTCATATATACCCAAAGGGAAAAGATTACCTGAGAAAGTAGCTGTGAATACAAAGGGTAGAGGGAGAATTTAAGCATGTAAGTGGGTAGGGGAAGCAGCACTGGTGTGTGAGAATGAGTAGTAGTATTACTATGGTGTGGGATGCTATGAGCTGTGGGACATTGCATGAAAGTATTGTTTTCAGGCCGTGTGTTATACGGCATTTAAAAAAGATAAAATAGAAAACATCACAGTAGAACCCAGGGAATGAATGTAAATATTGTTTCCTGAAACTTTCATTTTGATTATTTTTTAACATATTTACACATACCACACGCAAGTGCATGTGGGCTAACTTAATGATGTAAAATATAATTTTTTTTAATGTAGACAATTAAAAAAAATCAAAACCAAACTCACTGCCGTCAAACCAATTCCGACTCTAGAGACCCCCGTTGGGCTCCCAAGGCTTTAAATCTTTATGGAAATAGATTGCCCCATCTTCCCTCCATGGAGCGGCTGGTAGATTTGAACTGCTGACCTTCTGGTTAGCAGCCAAATGTCCTACCCACTCTGCCACCAGAGCTCCTTGTTGTTGCTGTTGTTACATGCCATCGAGTCGGACCCGACTCATAGCGACACCTCCTTGGGTTTCCAAGGCAGTATCACTACGGAAGTAGATTGCCCCATCTTCCTTCCAAGGAGTGGCTGGTGGGTTTGAAC